>NW_004955418.1:24123573-24156382 GCF_000276665.1 Chinchilla lanigera | reverse complement strand
ATTTTGACAAATTTTACATACTTATATCTGGTGGTTTGAGCAACTGATGTGAAAACAACAATACGCAATATAACAACCATTGATGAATTCCTAAAATCCTATCTAGTGAAACTCTGTATTGTCTTTAATGATTTTTTAAATTATTATTTTCTTATTCTGTTTAATGATTTGATCAATCTTCTGTTCTTACATCCAATAATCTGAGCAACTTCATTGCAGACAACAGTATGTAATATAACAACCACTGTTAATCCCTATCATTTGGTTTGGAACCCCGTATCATATTTAATGTCCTTGTTTTATTTTGTTTGTATTTTGCTATTTTTTTTTACTATTCTTTTTAAAATAAAAAGGTAATCTTTTTAAACATCAAAAGAGTTTACTATTGTAAAAGATACTTGATGTTTTGCACCATAGTCATCAAAAACTATAATTAATAAAGATAAATGTTTATTCATTAACATAGAGTAATTATCTTTTAGTAAATACAAAAGTGCAATAGATTTTTCTTCCTACCTTCTAAATTATTTTACATTGCAGTCAATAATGAACATAAAAATTAAAGAAGAGAGTTAAAGCAATGCATGGTGCAGAGTTCACATAGAAAGAGTCTCTTTTGGAGGACAAAACTGTTAACTAACTTAGAAGACAAAATACCTTACAAGTTAAATAGGCAGGTTCTAGCAGACGAAACACAAAAGCTGATAACACTAATGAATACCCTCATCCTGAAGTGCTCTGGTCTTTTCATTTGTTCTACACACTGGAGACACAGAAGGAATTAAAATGTCTCTGACAAGATATATGAATTTTTAAATTTCTCTTCCTTTTTATATTCATAACCTCACAACTTTTGTAATTAGTCTGTGAATGCCTGGCTTACTAATAAATTTTAAACTTATGTGAAAGGATTCATTGGGGTGGTATATAATCTTTACTTCTAAGATGCAATTTATCAACCTGAGCTAATTAATCTCACAGTTGTCATGCATCCTATGCTTCTTGAAATTCAAATTACAAATTTGATACCACATCTTTAATAGGTAATGAACATTTTGTGACACTTGTTTCTTTTAATTAGTCTATTAAAACTTGTATGAGAATTGCCTGTTGATTGAAGAATTCTCTTTGCTCTAACAGAATTAATTAACTTTCACCATTATTTCCACTACTCAGTGATTTTTTTAGCTCAAAAAGTCACATCAAAAATGATCTGCCAACTGTTCAATTTTCTTGCTTCTTTTAAATTTTCATTAGCAGAGACAAATCTTGTTGTACAGTACTCAACAGCCATCTAAAACCCTAACATGATGTATATAAATTAAGACAAACATATGCTACAGCATATATAGATGATAGATGATAGATAGATAGATAGATAGATAGATAGATAGATAGATAGAACAACAAAGAAAATTCAATTTAACTATTTCTATTTTAAGAGTGGAGAAAATATTTCTTTTTTGCAGAAAAGGAAACAATTTGGCAACAAATGATATTGATTATAAAAAGGAATATAAACTGACAATGGTATGAACACCACGGCCATAGCTTTTTATGGACATATCCCAAAATGACAACTTAGAAAACAAGAATAATACTTTAAAAAATACATTAAAAATGTTTATTATTGTAAAAGATACTTATAATAAAAGAGATACAGAATGATAAATTGTAAAAAAAATACAGATAGATGTGTATAGATATATATAGAGCTCTCAAAACAAAATATTTTAAGAATCTAATTAATAAAAATTACTTTTTGTAGCTTTTAACTGATACATTAAACACAAAACAATGTCTATATTAATGGGAAACCATGTGATGTTTTGATACATCCATAAATTACGTAAGCAGGTTAAACAGTTCTATCTCCCCCAACACTTAGCACTTCTAAATAGTAAAAATATTCAAAATTCTTTCTGGTAGATTTTTTAGATACACAGTAAGGATCTTTCTTATTCCTAGCTGCAATTCAGTACCCATTGATCCTCCTTTCCCATCCCTCACTGCCCACTTTTTTTACTTTTTTATTGATTTTATGATAGAGAAGGTCATTATAGAAAGTTTCCTGAGAAGGCACTTTTAAGGAATGCATAGAAAATAAATCAGTGGAAAGGAAGAAGGACACAGTCTCATATACAAAGCTGGAAGAAAAATATCTCTGTCTCTATCTCTCCCAAGTTCATGAGTTAAAAGAAGTGAGAATATCCAAACAGGGAACTATTTTTTAATTTTGGCACTTCCATCCTGAACTTATAATTTCCCTGCAGACACTGGATAGATATCCTGGGTAAAGGTGTAGCTCAGTGGTAGTATTTGCATAGCATGTCCAAGGCCTCAGGTTCCAGCTCAAATACTGCAAATAAATAAATAAATAAAATATCTTGAGTTTTGATCATAATTGTGAAAAAGTTGACAACTTAACCTCAAGGAGTACTTTCCTGAGTAATCTCTTCAAGCCAATTAATCCTTTGATTTATACTGTTACAACAGTTAAAATCACTTTTTTCCATTTTTATTTTTTAAAATGTATTTGAACTGGGATCATTACTTTTCTTCAAAATCTTGTGGGGAAGATTTGATGTATAAATATCTTTTACTTACACCAGGAGTTACAAATCATAGCATCTACCACTGTGAGTTTCATTCATTTATTGCCATGGCTTAAATGAGACCCTCCAAAATTTAGATTGAAACCTAACTTTCCTGCTGGAAGAATTAAGAGGTGGAGCTTTCTGGGAAGTGTCTACCCCACTAGTGAGCTACAAAGAATAGAAATTCATATCTCACAGTTCCAGAAGCTGGGATTCCCAGGTAAACGTACTGGTAAGTTGGTGTCTGGTAGGGGCTCAGCCTCCAAGGCTTTGCATCCAAGATGGCACCTTCCTATCACATCCTAGGAAGCGGGGATACAGAGTTAATGCGGTGTGAAACCTGTTTTATATTAGCCACATTAATCACCTCTTAAAGGCCTCACCTCTTAAAACTCATATTTGCTTTAAGATTTTTTGAGCTTTTGTTATTATTGTTATGACTGTAGTTTTGTTTTGCTGAGACACAGTCTCCCTATGTAGTTTAGTCTGGCCTTGAACTCACTGTGTAGCCCAGCCTATTCTGGAACTCACAGCAGTCCTCTTACCTCAGCCTTCCAAGTGCTGGGATTACAGTCATGCGCCACCACACCTGGCTTGGCTTTAAATGTAAACACTTGGTGCTCGCTTCCGCAGCACATACACTAACATTAGAAGGATACGCAGAAGATTAGCATGGCCCCTGTGCAAGGATGACATGCAAACTCATAAAGCATTCTGTATTTAAAAAAAATAAAAATAAATTTAAACACATGAATTTTAGAGAGGAAACAGTACCAGCAAGTGGTTAAGTCATGCGGATTCACACATCACAGATGGGATCAGTGCCCTCATAAAAGAAGCACCAGCGAGCTCCCTTGGCTCTTCCCACTACATGAGGACACAGCAATGTCATTTGTACCAGACACCAAATCTGCAGCCAGCTTGATCTTGGACGTCCCAGCCTCCGAATGTGAGAGATAAACTCATAAATTATCCAGTGTAGAATATTTCATTATAACAACATAGCCCAAATAGCCTAATGCATGGATTAAATGGCAAAACAAATTTTGACTAATTTTGTGAGATGAATAAAGAAAAACAAACCAGAGAGACAAAGTGATGGGAATGGGAAAAAGAAAACAAAACAAAACAAAAAGAGCAAGACCTAGAGGGATAAATCACTCCAAAAATGATGAGAGACATATAGCGGGAGCTCACAGCAACTCTGCAGGACAGCCCTTCAAGCCCAGAAGTGGATGCAGCCTTAAATTATTACTAAGGTCAAAAATGTAATGTTAAAGTACCACTGCATAGATTCAATGCAATCCTTTTTTTTTTCCTGGTACGGGAACTCGAACTCACGACATTGCACTTGCCGGGCAGGCGCTGTGCCGCTGAGCTAAATCCCCAGCTGGATTCAATGCAATCCTGATCAAAGTACTATGAATATACCTCACAGATCCAGAGAAAATATTCCTAAAATTTATCTGGAACCAGAAGAGACCCAGAATAGCAAAAGCAATCCTGGACAGCAAAGAAAGGCAGGAGGCATCACAATCCTTGACTTGAAATTATACTACAAAGCTACTATGATAAAATCAGCATGGCAAAAAAGAAACAGACCTGAAGATCAGTGGATCAGATCAGAAGATGCAGACACAACTACAAACACATTCAGCCACCTTATCTTTGACAAAGGGGCCAAACATGTTCACTGGAAGAAAGATAGTCCCTTTGAGAAACAGTGCTGGAAAAATTGGCTCTTCACATGCTGAAGACTAAAAGTACAGCCATGTCTATCACCATGCACTAAATTAAAGTCCAAATGGAACAAAGATCTAAATATTAAAACAGAAACACTAAATCTACAAAGAGAAAGTAGGTAGAAATCTTGAAGATATAGAGGTAGGCAGAGAGTTCATGGACAAAAACCAACTGCACAGGAAATACTTGAAAGAATCAACAACTGGGATCTCATCTTATTAAAATGTTTTTGTACATTGAAAGAAATCACCAACAGGGCAGAAAGAAAACCCACAAATTGGGAAAAAAGTTCAGCCAACTGTCCCTCAGACAAAAGACTTCTATCTAGAACATGTAAAGAATTTTAATAGATCAGGCCCCCAAATTTCAAAGATCCAACCCAAAAATGGGCATCTGAGATGAATACATACTTCTTAGATGAAAAAATTCAAATGGCAAATAAATATATGAAAAATGTTCAACATCATTAGTCATTAGACAAATGCAAATTAAAGCAATCCTAAGGTTCCAACTCAAGCCAAAAAGAATGGTTATCATCAAGAAATCAACCAATAACAAATGCTGGAGGGTATATGGGGAAAAAGGAATCCTTCTCCACTGGCGGTGGGAGTGTAGGCTGGTACAGCCACTGTGGAAATCAGTATAAAGAATCCTCAAAAAACTAGGCTTAGAGGTCCCATTCAACTCAGCTATTCCCCTTCTGGATATTTTTCAAGAAGAACTGAAAACATCATACCACAGCAATATATGTGCCCCCATGTTTATAGCAGAGCAATTTGTCATAGCTAAATCTTGGAAACAACACAAATGCCTAGCAACAGAGGAATGGATAAAATAGATGTGGTATTTTTATATATTGGAGTATTATTCAGCGGTAAGGAAAGATAAATTTAAGGCTTTTTATAGGTAAATGGCTGCAAGTAGAGACCATACTCATAAGTGAAATAAATCAGATCTGCATGTGTAAACATGGTATTGTCTGCCTAGAGTAAGAATCTGAAAGAGTACACGAAATCTAAAAAGTGAAATAGATATTATGAAAGGGAAAGAAATTGATCAAAAGGAAAGAACTGGGATGAGGGAAAGAGAAAAGAAAACAGAATGAAGGAGAAAAACGTAAATACACACACACACACACACACACACACACACACACACAAGATAGCTAGGATAGTTATACTGCTAATTTCTGTTGATTTACTGAAAGGAATAGTTAATGTTTAATTGTTTGATCAATCCTGCATGCCTATATCTGGTAATCTGAGCAACTCCTTTGAAGATAACAATATGTAATACAACAACCATTGTTAATTTCCTATCATCTTGCTTTGAAATTCTGTATAGCTTTTATTGTTTCTGTGTTATTTTGTTTTTGTCTTTGTTTTTATTATTTTGTTTCTGTTATTTCTCTTTAAAATAAAACTAAAAAAATCAAATATCCCTGCATAAAGCTAAAGAGAAAATTCAGCCATAGGATATAAATTTGAAAATATAGATTGTGAAAGACATTAATAAACTGAGCTATGAACATTTTTTTTATTAATTTTATTGGTATATCTTAGATATACATAATGATCATATTCAGCAGAGGGAATTTGTACTTGTACAGGATATATCTTGATTCTTTTTTCCCCCAATCCTCTCTTCAACCCCTCTTCCCCTCTTTATTTACAAAAACTTTGTTGCCATTTTCTTTCTTCTACTCTCTTTTTTTTTACTTTATGTTGTTGGCCAGTGTTTTGCCAAAAGATAGTCCACAAAAATTTAATGGTCTGTGGGAAAGTGTCTATTTAAGTAAGTTTTGCAAATACCACATATCACATCTCCATCTGTCAGTAAAATACATATCAACATATTAACATCTCTAAGAAATTCTAGGAAAATAAACTTAGTGAGACTAGTTAAACCAGTGATTGTTAATCTTATTTAAATACAATACTTTTCTGCAGGTGTAAATCTTAGGTTGCATGCTATAGAACACTGAATGTCTATTTTGGAAAAGCAGAGCAGCACAGAGTTTAGGAAGATAAAATTCATGACAATGCACTAGTTGAATAAGATATACTCGAAACAGAAGTAAAGTCCTGAGCTTTTGTAATAATAAAGAGAGCTGAGGTCTTAGACTGGTCTGCACATCGTGGGTAAGACACTCTGACTGTTTCCAGGCACATGGCCTCTGAAGAGATTGCCCCTTTATGTAGCCTGTCATTTCATAACTTCAATGAACCATCTGAGGTGATTTATCCACAGCAGATCAGTAAATGTGACTTCTATAGTCTGGCTTAAGAAGAAACAGTACACAGAATTTCTGTTTCAAAAGTGTGAAAGTGGGAAAGGGGAGACAGAGGCTTCTAGCAGATAGATGTAGTTATGTATAGATATACAGCCATATATGCAGAGAAAGAGAATGTACATCGCATTCACTTTTTGTATTTGTTTTATATGCAGACTGTAGGTCTAAAATCCCTGTGAAGACTTACCTATGTATGAAATGGCTACAGCACTGATGTTGTCATCTGCAGTGCAGTATCCTGAAATAGTAATACTTGTGTACATCTTTCCCCACCTCTTTATGCAAGATCGTTCCACCACTGGCCTGGAGTCAGTCATCCATGTTGCCTCCAAGAGAAGTCAGATTTTTAGAGTCTGAATGAAAAGGGAGAGAAATGGTTAATACATAAAGGAGTCCTGGAGGAAGCAGGGTACAGCGCTCATAAAACAGTTAAATAAAGAATAGTTCAAACCCAGACCACTCACAAGCATACACACATAGAGAGAACCCAGATTTACCTGGGCTAAGAAGCAGAGCAGAGGAAGATGGGAAAGAGGAATGGACAGGACTGACCCTTCCTGTGAGGCAGGGTGCAGGAGTGAAAGCCTTGTGGAAGGAAGATGTGTCCCCTTGGAGAGGCCGCTCATCACTCTGACTGGCCAGCAGCAGGGAGTCCTGTCAATAGCAAATAAATTTGTATGAAATGATCAAAGACACAGTGGGTTCTTACCGTATAATGGCAGTAAAACACACATTGCCGTTCATCTCCCTAAGAACACTCACATCTCTACCACTACAAACACACATCTCAACACTCTTGCAACTTTCCATAGCACTTCTGGAAGTCCTTTTTCATGTCCTTTGTGGTAGCCTTTATGCCATGAATAGGCTTCGGACATTTCCCTTTCATGGTCATTTTGTCCTTAGGGAAGAGCCAGAAGTCACACAGCACCAGATCTCATGAATAAGGTGGATGAGGACACACTACCCTGCTTTGCAGAGCCTGTCTTTGTGTTTGACAGCTCTGAGCACAGCATTCACATTTTTGATCCCATCTCTTAAAAGACACGTATGAAGAAGGACTTCCAGAATTGCTTCAAAAAGTGGCAAGAACAATGCAGTAAGTGTCCTTGAAGCAAGTGGAATATTTTGAGTGGGATTAATGGCAGCAGGTCTTACTGTAATACATTATTTTGCTTAAAGTTCACATTTTGGTCACACCTCTTTAGAAAGCACTACTTACCTAGGCAGCTCAGGATGTCCCTGGGGTTCTGTATTACTTCTGTCTGTAGATAGAAATTCTAACTGGCATACTTTTGCCAGTGACCTAGAATTTCCTGGCCTTTATTTGTCTGCTCAAGTTGCCATTAAAAAAAAAAAAAATACTATAGACTAGGAACCACGAAGAACAGGACGTTACAAGTCACTGTTCTGGAGGCCAGGAAGTCCAGGATCAAGGAGCCAGTTGGTGCAGTTCCTCTCAAAGGCTCTCTCCCTAGTTTTGGGTGGACAATTTCTGGTTCTTTTTTTTTTTTTTTTTTTTTTTCCGCTGTACCGGGGATCGAACTCACAACCTTGCGCTTGTCTGGCAGGCACTTATGCTACTGAGTTATATCCCCAGCCCCTTGAGTGGCCAACTTCTTGTTGTATCTCTACATGGTGAAGAGAGACCAAGTTCATGGCGTTTTCTCATAGAAGGGCACTAACGACAACATGAGGCTCCACCCCCATGACCTCACCTAAATTATCTCCCAAAGGGCCCCACTCCGAATATGACCATACTTTGTGGTTAGAGTGAAGAGGACACACTTCAGTCTGTAGCATTTCACCTGGGCCTCCCAAAATTCATGCCCTTCTTGCACCAAAATGCATTGGTTATATCTCAACAGCTTTGGGAGTCTTAGCTCATTCCAGCAGAACCTCTGAAGTCTAAGGTTCAAAGTCTTTTCTAAGTAAATATCATCTAAATAAGATACAGTTAAGACTTCAGCTGTGACTCATCATTAGGCAAAATTCCACTGTAGCCTGAACCAGTAAAATCAAACTAGTTACCTGTTTCCAAAATACAGTGATAGGGTAGGCATAAGAGAAATGTTCCCATTCCAAAAGGGAGAGAAAGGAGCAAAAAGAGCAATAGCTCCAAGCAAGCCCCACACCAAGTAAGATTAATTCCGCCAGACCACAGGGCCTGCATGTGAACCTCGCTGGATCAGTTGTCTGCCAGTTCTGAAACCATCGAGGATACAATTCTGCCTCTGTAACTTCCTGAGTTACTCAAGACCCCAAGTATTGAGACAAAAGCCATCTGCCCTGACAAAACCCAGGTATTGGCCATGATTATCAAAATCACGTTTGGAGTCATTTTCCCCGTTCTTAAAGAACAGGACACATTCGTTGCCAAAATGATTCCAGGCCTGTGAAATCCAAGGAGTGTGTCAGCCTTCTTTCATTTCATTTCAACTTTTCCTGTCTCCTTTAGTTCAAACTGGCACTTTTCTTGCTAGTTCAGTGACATCTCTGTCCCTGTCTTTAATTAAAATAGGTATTTTTTCCATGAATCCCACCATTGGTCTCTTTCTTTATCAAATGATTGTTCAGGCACAACCCTGGTGTTCTCTTAGGATAATCTAGAAAGGTAAGAATACTTTTTCGCCATTTTATGCAATAGGCTGAGAGTTTTCCAAATGTTCAATTTCTAAGTCCTTTTTGCTCAGAATTCTTCTTCAACCTTTCTTTCTTGTTTTGCATTTTAATATAAGCATTCAGGAGGAAATTTCACTGTCTTTAGAAATCTCTGGAAATAAATATCCAGTTTTAGTATTTATAAATTCTACTTCCACCAAAAAATAGAACACAGTTCAGTGATGTTCTCTGAAGCTATATAACAAGGGTTGCCTTTCTTCCAGCTTCCAATAATCTGCTTCTCATTTCCAGAGATCTCACGAGAATTGTTTTTAACATTCATCTTTCTAATATGAACCTCAAAATGTTTCTGGCTGCTATGCATTACCCAGTTCCAAAGCCACCTCCTCATGTGGGCATTTGTTAGAGCAGCATCCTAATTCTTGGTACCAAGATTTATGTTAGTCTTAGCTCTCCAGAGATACAGAACTGATAAGATTATAGAAAGATAGAAAAGGATTTTTTACAAAGATTTGGTTCATTTGTTTATGGAAGCTGACAAGTCGGAAAGTGTGGGTATGAGGCAGGAGACCCAGAAGAATGGATGGCATGAATTCCAATCCAAGTTCAAAGGTTTGAGAACCAGGAAAAGCAATTGTCTAAGATCCAGGCTGGAACTAAGTCCAAAGACAGAGAAAGACTGATGTCTCATCTCAAAATCAGTCAGAAAACAAGAGGAAACTCTCCCTTTCTTGGTCCTTTTGTTCTGTTCATACCCTAAACCCACTGAGTGAAGGCCACACAGCTTATGCAAGGAAGTCTGCTTTACCAGTTCTACTGATTCAAATGTAAATCTCATCTAAAAACAACCTGATAGGTACAACCAGAATAACAGCTAAGCAAATATCTGGGTACCCCCGGACACATGAAGTTAACCATCTCCTAGGGCCTAATTGGAACAATATTCTTGAAGCTCCTGAACTGGTAGATGAAGTCTTTGACACTCAGGCAACTGGTAATCTTGAGAATGGGAAAATTCAACATGGATAACTGGCTAGGACTGGCTAGTGGCATGTTATATTCCTGTAAGCAGTAAACACAACAGACTTTCCATGAGAAATTACTTTGAAATTATATTATTTTTATAAACATAACTATAAAAGATCAAACTGAACATTGTTTTGTTGTCTCTTCATGCTCAAACAAATGTGAATGGAAATAAAACTGCATGAAAATGAAAACCTCTGTAACTTTAATAACAATTCCTTGTTTTGTTTATTCTAAAACCCTCCAGATCTGAAGACCACCTATGTAGGAGAAATTAAAACCTAAATGAAAATATTCTACATTCCATGCCTAGCAATTTAATTTGTAAGCTTTTATAACCTTAAAAGCACTTAACTATTGTTTTATATGTTGGCTTAGAACAAGTTTTCTAACAAAAGTTCCAGTAAAAATAAATCTGATATTTATAGTCTCAATTTGGTTTTTTGGTATGTGTGGTCTCCCTACATGTGTTCTTATTAACATTTCCTTTATCCAAGTTTGCTCTGTTTTTGGTACTGATGTTTGCTCGGAGCTATAATTCCACACCCTGGAGCATAAATCTCCTTTTTCAAAATGAAATTCTCTGCTCTCTTCACTCAGATGTATTTTGGGTTTGTCTGATTTTTTATGTTTGCAATTTTCCGTTGCTTCAATAGAATTTTATAGATGAAACAGGATACGTTTTCATCCATTCATCAAGGGGTTCTCCCTTCCAAGAGCAGCCAGACTTTCTGTCCCCAGAAGGTGCTTTGACCATGGTTTCTGAATTACAGAGTAGGACACATAATTCAACAAATAAAGTGTTCTGATAATGGCACATTGTCACCATCCTCTAGGTAGAATCCTCAAATGTAATTGAAGTACTCTTTCATAAGCCAATGCGATGTTGATGTTAAACTTTTATCTCTTTTTGTTGAGATTAGATTTTCCTTGGTAAAATCTTCCCCTAAAATGTGATTCTGAGTGCTTTTAAGATCTCAATACTGTCTAAATTGGGTGCTTACTCATTCAGCACGTATTTAATAAACAACTACCCTGTGTTAGATATTGAAATCTATTTGGTCAGAAGCTGAAGATAAAACCATGAACAGACATAGAGCTAAATCATGAATAGAATTTCTTCTTTTCCTAACTATCCTGATCTCACTGCTACCCTCCAATTACATTTAAAGGTTCTTTTTTTCTTCTAGCTGTATCCTAAAGTTTTGTCTCAATCTTATATCCTTCTAGTCCCTACTCTCCCTGAAGAATTTGACAAACTTCAACTCTTACTTATATTCTGAGGAGTCCAAAAAGTCTTTCACATTCCCAAATTACTCTATTCCTTCTTCGCCACCCACACAAAGCTCTAAATCTCTCAGAAAATCTTGGAACCTGTCTCTTATCTCCAATCCCTTACATGGAATGAATGCTCCAGTGATATCCCAACTATTTCCTATCTTCTTATTTTATCATCTATTGTCAGCTGTTCTTAATACAAAAGCAATCACATCATTCCGCATCTGAACGCCCCTAATGGTATTCCAAAGATGTATCAAAGGACCTCAGCAAGGCAGAGAAGGTCCTTAAGGATAGGATACACAGTTACAGTTCTCTTCCTCCACTACTCCACAACTAAACTTCTCCATTTTCAAATAACACCATCAGTTCTGAAAGTGTTTTTCTTCCTGCAACCATTCTGGCCAAAGTAATCTGCCTTCTCTGCTCAAGTTTTATGACTCTATTTAACTAATATCTTAGTGAAAGCTTTGATGCTGCCTTCAGACACCAGTAGGCAGAATCAGCCACTCTTCTGCCACCACTGTGAGGTTCTAGTGTCACATAGCTTGAAATCTCAACATACAGTAAAAGAGCTGGAGAAATAGCACATAATAGCTAAGAGTTGTTGGATACTGTGGAATAAGAGAATGCCTCTCTGCCCTGTGCAGGTTATAATATAAGCTGTTCTACAAGGATGAAAATATTTCTCCTCATTTGGATAGAGAGTGAAAAACACAGAGGTGAGTAGGATTCAAGTAAGAAGTAAAATGTAAGGATCTTACATGAATTCTGGTATTACTGATGATGTATCAAATAGAAAACAGGATTATTAATCATGGTTTTGGCATTGGGCCCTATATGTTTTGGTATGAATTAATATCAGATGTTTTGTGAGTAAAAGAAAAAAACATAGTAGTTGTAGTATAAACAATTTTAAGACCATTTCTTTCTTTTTATTAAAGTCTATTGTAGTGGATTGATAACTGGTGGTCAACTCATAAACCCCAGCTGAAATGAGTAAGCATGGTGCTGGGTGTGAGAGGTCCACCTGGGGACTGTTGCTAACAGCATAAGAGGCAGAACTGGAGAAGGAAAAGGAAGTTGTTGGGAGCGGAAAAAGGCTGTTGGAGCAGGTAGAAGCTGTAAGGAGCTGTTGGTTGTTCTGGAGAAGCGTGTCATGCTAGCTTTCCTGATGAATCTGGCTGTTTTCATCCTCTGAGGAGCTTGGGACCTTGTTGGCACTGAGAATAGCTTTGGTTCACTTTAGGGGAGCTCTGGTCCTCACCTTGAGCATCACTTCCCGGCTCCATAGGGGAAGATGGTGCACAGCTCAGTCTCCTGAAGAAGAGTGCTACACTGGCTTTCCTGATGGGAACCCAGCTATCTTCACCACTGGAGAAGCACGGGACCTCACTGTTGCTGAGGATGGCTGTGGTACCTTCCAGAAGAGCTCTGGTTCTTACTCTGAGTATTGCTTCCTGGCTCCAGTGCAGATTTCTCAGCCTGCTAGCTCAGATACTTCTTTCTGCTTGCACAGACTTTCTAAATTCCACCACTGACCTTTGGGTCTTCGCAGCACAGATCCATGAAACAGGCCTGCATGAGATATTGTTATGGGCTCTGGGCCTCCAGCTGGATTCATGGGGAGCATTGGTGTGAGCTCTAGGTCTTCAGCTGGACTCAGGCAGGACATTGTCATGGGATCCAGGCCCTCGGCTAGATTCTTGGTCTATACTGTGTGGACAGATTTCCTGCACTCTTTTGTGTATCGTTCTTTGGGTGACTATTATAAATAATCATATAAAATATGTGTCCTGTATTATATTGTTTCCCCTTGCAAAAATAACCCCCAAAACTAACACATCCATCCAGGCAACCCTGGGCTGAACAGCACTTCACAGGGCAGGGAACACATATGCTCCTGTCTCATTGCTCTGTTTCATTTAGCTTTAATCCCATGGTCCAAAATGACAATTTCCATCCCAAGAAGCAGGATGACATAAGAAAGAAAGAAACCCAACACAAAGATTGTACATTGTCTCCTAAGAAAGACTTCAGATGTCAAGTAAAAACGCCAGAGACTTAATGAGGTAGATCAAATTAATTGTGGCAAGAAACGAACTCATTCACAATGTTTTCAGCCTCAAAGCCTCATAAGTGAAACTTCCATCCCATAGAAGCTTCTTGAACTTTGCTCCCAAAATGATTGACCATTTTACTGTCCCAAAACTGACATTATTGATTCTGCATTTCTCTAATGGGATTTAAAAGATTACTACACCTAGTTAACTTAATAACACACTTTCTTTCTTTCCAAACAACTAAAATATATAGAGTAAGCTCTTGGAAAGTAGTCATTTGAGAGAGAACTGTGGGACATTTCGCCTGGAGGGTAAGGCCAAGAGCTATGAGCAATTAAGATAACCTTCCTGATTTCTTGTTCTGTAGAATCACTATGTACAACACCTTGCTCAGATTATGACAGCATGCTACACAGGTCCAAAGAAATGGCTTCTGTGTTCTCTGTAACCTTAACTGTAGTGATCAGAGTTAAATGTTATAAAGTAGACTTGGAGTTTTATTAATGAACCCATCAGCTAAATTATAGCGATCATTAAAACTGCCAGTTAGTGTCAAAATGTTTTGACTATCAAATTCAGGAGATTAATCATTCTCTTCCATATGCTCTGCTAGCAACCCAGTTCTTTTATTCTAGTCCAAAATGTCATTTAGCATGGTATCTGTTTCTTCCCTTTTGCAGGCTGGTAATTAAATGAAGGACAAGTGGGTAGAACCAACCTTTCTGGGAATTTTTTAAAATGAGTTAATGATCCATTTCTTCAGCTTTAGAAACTGAAGGTGAGTCACTAAATCTAATGACATTTACAATCAGTGTTTGCCAAGAGCATTGGGTAATCAGAAGAACAGAGGGAAAGGGAATTCTGATAGAAGCGCACATTTCAGAGGGTGAGAACATCTGCCAACAAATTATCAGCGGCATCTTGTCCAAAAGAAAGGGGAATTCTTAAAATGTTATAAAGTGATAACAGTCAGAGAATGTGTGATAAGTTACAGAAGAAAATATTGACTGAGAGAGCAGGTTTTGTTGTAAAAATTGACAGGGACTTCAAGATCTGTTTGACGATGATTGAATCAGGTTATATAAAGTGACACATCTTGTTTTCTTGTTTCTTTTTCTCATCAAAATTGAGACTTTGTAAACTGCATCATTCTTGTTGGCTTCTTCTCCTTCTCTTGCCATTGCCATAAAAATATACGATGCTTGCTTTGGTTTTTAGAAATGCTGCCAGGATTTATTTTAATATCTAAAATATTGCATAAAGTGGCTACTCAAACACTTACTAGAGTGTATTAGTAAATGGTAATTCTTTAAGAGAAAAAATAATCTTTGATTTTTCAGCAGAGAAACCTCACCCCACTTAGTGAGCTGATTTCTATAAAGCCAGGATGGTGGTTGACATAATGTTCCCTTTCTGATGTCAAAATCTGTCTGAGACTCCAATTATCAATACATTCTCCTAACTGCCTCCTTCATCCACGTCCAATAAGAGAAGTAGTAGTTCTCATTTTAAAAAAATCTTTTTTAGCCATTTGTGTTTATGATTTTGAAGAATTTTAATGAAATCAATGAATTCATGCAAACTACACCTAGAATTGAAAAATCTGAATTCATTATTATAACTGACCTATTTTGATGTTAGAAATCACGTGGTTAAAAATATAAATGAATGACAGCCATGCAGTTATTCACACTGTACAGAAAGGCAAAATTAGAGTCCTGAGTTAGCACTTGTTTGGGTCTCTTATAAATGACGTCAAGACAGGGATGTCCCTTCTGACATACACAGGAGTTCCCGGAAGGATCTTCAGTATTCTCTTTCCTCAACTGTAGCTGCAGTCAGGGTTTCCCACACACCAGCTCTCACTGTCTCTCCTCCTTTGGTGTTGCCTGCAGGTGGAACCATAGCAGATGAGCAGGAGAGGTCAGAGGTGCCAAAGCACCAGTCCCAAAGCACCTGTCTAATCTTCCATTTTCAGCTTCCTATTCCAAATTTGAACAATTAAGAAAACAATGCATATTCATTGAATGCAAGCTATAAACTGGTACTGCGCTCCACAAATGCCACATGCGGTTTCATTGGATTCTTTCCCCAACCATGCTGCTTCACAAACGAAGAAGTCTAGACTTACACGGATGGGTACTTTTCTCAGACATTAGAGTGAGGACATGAGGAAGCTGAGCCGCTTGACTCTGAATCCATTCAGGACGCAGTACTGTGCCCATCTCATATGGAGCTAAGAGTTAGCTGAGGACTGAATCTGGACCTAACACTTGGTTACTGGAGGACAGGATTGGAGAAATAAGAAGGTAATCATGATGCTAAAATGAATGAATCACTACTGTCCTATCAACTTGCCAACAATCTGATAGACATGCAGAACAAACTTTCTTTAATGGAAGGCCAAGAAGGCTAATACTTATTTTACTAATTCAGATCTGTGTTTGGCATGAAGACATTCACATGGTCAATAATTCTGCTATAGCATTATACATCTCTTGAAATTTTATAGGCCAATTATAAACATTATATTCCATTTTCAATATACTTGACGTGCATTTTAAAGGCATTTGCTGAATATTTCTATTTTTAAAACATCCTGGTCAACATTCAAGCTAATTTTATAATCCTTACACAAATAGTAAAACCTTTCACATCTTACTGGATACTTCATCAGGATTCTGACTTAAGCATTTCTTTGACTGGACTCTGTTACCTCTTACATTTAGCAATGACGACAGTACCTAAGGTCAATGTTTTACACCGTTCCTCAGCACTTAGAGACTATACCTGTGCTGACTTCACTGTACTAGTTTTTCACTGGAATAGACATAGGGTGACCACCACCGCCAAAAAGTGCTTTGGCATTCATTGATCCTTTCACAAAATTCAAGTTGCCCATTCTGGAATGTGCTTATTCAATCATTCTGACACTACTGAAGGTTAGCAGGATGGTGATTCCTATCCTGCAAGAAAAAGGTTTTCATTTTTCTATTATCCATATTTATTTATTTTAGATATTTCTTATTTTTTTACTTCTTTGTTTTTCACTGTTAACATGGATGCATGGCAAAACACGTGGCTTTTTTCTCTTCTTCATATTTTATTTTGTTGGAGAGAAGAGCTTGGAAAAAGACTATTTAAAAGTTTTAGTGATGCGTGGGAATTTACCAAGAAAAAAAAAAAGATCAGGAATCCGTTAAAAATCCAGACACGTGAATGGAATCACTACACAAGTGGACAGCAAGACAGGAAACTTTTAGTATAGTTCCAGTTTGTTGGGGACCACTACTGGAGCTAAGGATACAGTCAGAGCCAAAAGGGGCTTTGCTACTCCTCAGCTGGCTGGTGTCTCTGGAGATCTGACAATCTTAGAGCCACACAGAAAATCCATGAGTGTGACTGGGACAATTCCTGATGTATCATATATTTTTTACAAATAATTTTACATGAAAGCCCTAAGGGTTTGGCATAAGGGCTGTAAAATTCTCAGAGCCCTTCAACTTTGTTATTATGGGCTCTACATTCCTCCCCATCTGTTCTCTTACTTCCTGTCCAAGAAGTAAGGGTACAAAGGGGCCAAAATTAATGGATGGTGCTTAGGAATGCATATGGGGCCAATGAGATAGAGTTGCCCTCATAAGCCTAGGAGAACTTTCTGTTCCACTCCTTTGCTTCAGCGTGCCATGTTTCTGTCTTCTTTCATGAGGCTGGTGTGGCAGTAACTCCAGAAGAAGGGGTTCTTCTTGGACAGAGGGTCTGAAAAGACAGTAGGTCTGAGAAAGAAACTCTTTTCCCTTATTTCTTATCCCTTACCCTATTTATCCTAATCTTCAGAGTATTTTTAAAAGGGCAGAGCCAGGTATGAGGGACCTCAGTGAAGAGTCACAGACCAACCTTATCCTCCTGGAGACAAAGTCCTAATTCAGGAACGAAATTCTTTCTTTGTTTGACCTTCTTTCTCTACGTGGATATTAAGGAAGTCATTACTAATCAACACTATAGATTCAAACCAAACACCAGGTTTTGACCCCATGGTAAACTTGAGGGGAACAACCCAGAAGAATTTATTCTCTGAACCAAATTGAGGTTGGAAGACTATTTCCAATGACAGAGACCAGAAGGGAAGTGGAGATCAGGAATCCAGAAGAAACTGATTGACTGCATCAGACTAATGGTCTGATTAATCTAAAAAACAAATATGACATAACAATGAAGCTAGTGGATGGGGATTCCATAGATTAGACCAAGGCGCAAAGTAAGACCTTAATTCCTGAGCACATTTTCAGAGAGCTACTGTGTGTATCAGTTGTTGCAGGGCTGAGTTCCAGAAGTTTAAAGATTTTCCGTTAATCATTGACTGAGTTCCTTCTCTTCATCTTTAGTACAGAATTTTTGAGTCGTCCCACTGCTACAGTTGCTCACACATACATGCACAGAATATACAGTTTGTGAATGCTAATGGCTATTAAGAAAGTTCCTAAGGCGATGAGGGAAACACACTTTATCAATTTGAGGGTACCACTCAGCTCATATTGTTGTCTCTCGCTGTGTGTTTAACATGCATATTAGCGTCCTCGGACTGAGTACTAATAAATATGCACTCTTCATGCCTGTTTTATTTAAATTTCTTCATGGTGAAATTTATAGGTTGGAAATATTCAGTTATTTAGAACCCTACCCAACACACACACACACACACACACACACACACACACAGGCATAGCTGTGAACTCCTCAAGATGAAAGTTTATGTGACTTACACATTTTTATATTCCCAAAACCCAGAATAGTTTTTAGCAAAATAATTTTACTGTGAAATGGGTAGAGATAGAACAACTGTGTATGCAGAACAAGGAAAAGAAAAAAAATGTGAAGACCACTTCCTGAGAGGGGTGCAGAAGTTCAGGCCATCTCGACGTGCCCCTTTTAACATCTCTGTCACTATACAGTTGACAGGAGGAGGTTCCCACAGGAGGCGTGAGGGAGCTTTCACCTGGGACCCTACCATAGGAAGTAAACATCTTTGGAAATCATTTCCATTTTCGTACTCTCCTTTGGTATATAAATCTCACTGAAACCTATTCTTCTGCTATCCAAACCATCGTTGTTTCTTTACCCTTCCATCATGGCCAATTTCCATCCTGTTTATGTGTTACTTGTCAGTTGAATCCCATCAGTTTTCATTACTTTACAATTTTTATCACTTAGACCCACTCTGACTTTGGCAACAGCTGATTAAGATGGAAAGATTTTTGTTCAACCACATTTTACTCCTGTTTTGAGTCTCATCTGTTCTTGAAGTAACCTGACATTATTGCTTATTCTACTTCAAGCTCGCAGATCCCCTCTAGGTACCACTGCCTCCTCTGTTTTACCTGTATATTTAGGAAGTATTTTATCCATCAGCAGCATAAAATTAGATTTGCTCATGGCCCCCATTATCAAAGGGTGCCCTGTGTAATCCTTCCCACTTCAGCTCTCCATTGTATTCCAGACTCATATTATTGTTCACTTTATCACCATTCAAGACCACGTATGAACCTGGTGGAAAAATACATTTCATGAGGATGATTGACATGCATCCAAATCACTCGTGTCAATATCCAACAATTTCACATAAGACCAGATTATACTCATCTTTTTACCCATACATTCTGCTCAGATTCTGAGACCCAGCCCCTAATAAGAGACAACATATTATTCCAGGTCAAACTCCATCATGATGAATTTAAATAGTTGTTCATGCTTTCTCGCTGTACTCAAATTTCATACTCTAGATTCAGGATTGCTCTTATGAAGTGGTCGCAAATCCTACACTCTTATTCTAATCCACCAAATACTATAATTTTCTATCAGTGCTGAATGTGCTAAACCATAAGTAATCTCCTTTCTCAACTTTAAGGACTCAGTGAAAAAGTAAATTTGGGTTTGAATTGCCATATCTAACAAATAAAAATTTAAAATGCTCAGTTGTAGTTGAATTTCAGACAAATAACTTTTTAATTATAATTTATATGATGCATAGACATATATGTGCTAACAAAAGCATTTGTCCTTTACCTGAAATTCAAATGAATATTGGATTTTTAACAGAACTCTGCCCTAAATATTTCTTAGATATACAAAAAGTATATACACTTTATCTCAAATTTGATTCTAACCAAACCACAAAGGGACCTTGGAAAAAGAAACAAATCCCTAACAGATACTCGTTCATTTGAGATAGTAGATATAATTTTGCTGCAAGAAAGGCAGAAAAGTACAGAACTTCCAAAATATACTTTGGTCTGTGTTTAATTATATGTGCATGTGTTTATGCATGGATATGAACTCCCTCTTAAAATAATTATTTAGTCCTCCAAACAAGTGGGTATAGTTCAGTTCAAGTTGGCATAACTTACATATACACAATTACGCTTTGCTTCTTCTACAAAAGAAATATCTTGGTTGTGTACACAGTTTCTAAAGGCAAAGAATGTTGTGTACTCTCCTTGCAGAGCCAAACTGTTAGATGCTGCATGGCACACTCTGACGTTTCTGGGTCAGGCAGAGAATCTATATCTGCTCCTCAGCGGCTTTCACTGTATCCACAGTTCCAGGAGAAACCCAGTATTTAGATCTGCAACTTGGCTTTGGAAAAAAAAAAAAAAAGAGAGAGAGAAGTATAATTGAGCCCCAAGTTAAAAGGATTATAGAAGTTGTCTTCCTCAGACCCTTCTGTTACACAAGATTCAAATTCCTGACTAATCTGCACTGAAATTTAAGAACTGAATTATCAATTATTGGTCCCCATGTTGGCTGTCTGACTGGACTCAGAGAACTTTTCAAAATAGCCTTTTATATAAAAGGTGATACACTTATCTGAAGTGTGATGAGATGGAGATATTAAATTATTCCTGAAAAACTGGAAAGGAAATTCAAAGAAAAGAGAAATTCATTTTTTCTGATTAATTCAGGCATTGCACTTGGATGTACCTGCAGAATTGGCCCTGGGTTGGAAATGCCATAAATCTCGGTGATGTAACAAGTGACATCATGGACTTTCGATGGGAGGCCAAATCTTGAGCTCTAGGGACTTGAGTGAAGAACTGACAGATACACTGCCTACAGGGTGGTGTCTTTCTGAGAGACTTAGCAATTTCAGGACTAGTAGAAATGGAAAGTGTTAATGGAGGACAGATTGTCAGGCTCCACAAGGAACTGTACCTACAAAACTCCAAATGGAGTGAGTAAAAGAAGAAAAGAAAATACTGTCTCCATGGACAAAGGTAAGTATAATGGGCTGATATTTATTCAGTTAGGAAAGCTGTGCTTTAGGATACACGATTATATTCCACACATTCAGAGTGATCATATAATTTCTCGTCTAAACCAGAACTCTTGTCCAGGACAACTGCTACAAGAGTTTTGTCAGAGAGTGCTGCTGGACAGCAGGCATCAGTTGAGACGTCATGAGCAAACCTTAGATGTGTACGCTATATCTGTATGCAATAATTTTAAAGCCATGTAACAGGCAAATCCCTAAGTTGAATAATCATAGACAATGTTCATCTGACAGGTACTATATCTCCCAAGTACTCACTGAACTCTGGCATCAGCCCCTTAGGAAGAAGGGTTATTTCCATTTTTTTAATTGATAAATTATGGTCCAAGAGGATAAGACACTTTGCTAAGTTCACAAAGCTACACAATGTAGCAGGACGATTTTAATCCATTTAGTCTAGATGCAGAGCTCAAATCCTAAAGGACAAATACGTGAATCTACAACTAGCCAAACTAAATAACTGAATGTTCAATATAACAATGTATTCAGTCACAGAGGATAAAAATAGGGTTTTGAAGCTATAAAAAATAAGGTTTTCAAACTATAATAAATAAAGTTTTGTGTTTTGGGGTGGGGTTTTGGGTTTTTTTGGTTTTTTTGGTTTTTTTTTTTTTTTTTTGGTACCGGGAATTGAACTCAGGACCTAGAGATTCCCAGGCAAGCACTGTGCCACTAAGCTATCTCTCTGGCCCTAAACAGAGTTTTGCAGCTTAAGTACAAACTCCTTTTTAAAGACAATTATTATACTATAGTATGTGACAAATCTCAAGGTTTTAAAACCACTCTCACTCAACATACATCTATCCACACCAGCTTCACCTGGGTTTTTGTTAAAATTCACACTTTTGAGGCCCATCCTAGCCTTAACTAAGGATTCCATCTTATTTTATACATATTAGTGTTTGCCAACATATTTCCTTAAAAAATAGGAAGCCAGAGTAAATTGGTGGTATTAGATTTATGTTGTCCTTTTGTTTTTATAATGTTAATACAGTACAACTTACAATTAAGAGCAAATATTGACTACAATGATTATCTCTAAGTATTAAAAAAAACTAATGCTTATTTTGTTATGATTGATTAAAAAATAAGCTCATAACCCCTACAAGTTTTTTATATTCTCTTAAAATATAATATAAATAATATATAGTTGGATATATTATATAATTGGATAAATAATTTAGACACTTAGATAAATTATTGATATAAAATGAGAAGAAATTGTTCTGGTTATATTATCTACATAAAAAAGCTGAAGGTTTTTTTGCATTTTAAAAAAATTTATTGGTACACTTTAGATATATATTATGGTAACATCCACCATAGGGAATTTGTACCTGTATATGATATATCTTTCTTCTTTTTTTTCCATTCATTTTAAATAATTGTTTTCTTTAAATGCACCTAGAAAAGCCAAAAATATCTGAATTCTATTAACACTCAATATTATTCATGAATTTTTAATTTAACTACGTCTATCAAATGCATTATTCCTTTTGATTAATCTGTGATTATCGTGACTAAGCATACTAAAGCATAATGTCTTCATTCCTTTATTTGGTGGGAATGAAAAATTGTGTAGCCACTATGGAAAAGAACATGATGTTTCATCAGAGGAATTCTTTTTAGTAATTCTTATATCATCATGCAGTCCCACTGCTGAGTGCACATATAAACGCACAGGAAGGGAAATCAAGATTGCAAAGGGACATGCGAACCCCCATGCCTACTGAAGCCCTGTACGTTACAGCCAAGATACGGCAACAACCCCAGTGTCCATCTACAGGTGAGTGGGTAGAGAAAATGGGGTGTATTCATACGGTGGAATATAATTCAACCTTTAAAAAGAAAGGAAATCCTGCCCTTTATAGTAATAGAAATGGACATGAAGGGTTTTGTGCTGAAGGAAATAAAGCAGTCAAACAAGGACAGATTCCTCCTGATTCCACTGATATGAGGTCACTAATTAAGTCAAACTTACAAAGCAAGGAATAGAACTGTGGTTCCCAGGGGCTGGGGAAAAGGAGGACCTGCGAGCAGCTCATCGCATGTGAAGTTTCAATTACACAAGACGAATACTTTGTAGAGATAGACTGTGCACTCCAGAGCCTGTAGTTAACAATGCTGTATTACATGCCTAAAAATTTAACAGGACAGATCTCATGTTAGGTTTTCTTACAACCGCATCAAAAAAAGTTCAAGGACCATTTTGAAGGTGATTGGGATGCCTATTAATCTTGACTCTAGTGATGGTTTCACGAATGCATTCATATGTTCAAACTCACCAAGTGGTGTATATTAAATATTTGTGAATTTGTGTTTATCAATTATAACCTCCACAAAATAGGAGGAAGGGAGGGATGGGGGGAGTGAGGAACTGCTGCCAATTTCCAGGGAGACTCTAAGGGGAAGTGAGGTTAGAAAAAGTGATAAGCATAGAGAACATGTGTGAATCTTATTATCTGAGGCAGGAGTCAGGTGGACCTAGATCTCCTTCAGTCTGTAGGTCTAAGAGTTGTGAATCACTTCCTTTATTTGAAGAACACCTAAATAAGAGATGACTACTTCCATTTATACTATTCTAGTGCATCTTTCTAGCATCCTTGCTTGGAAAGGGACCTCTGAAGAACATGATGCAAGCAAGCCCTTCGGTGTGAATTAGAAAGGAAAGAGCACAATGAGTCTATTTCTGGAATAAAAATACAAAACAAACAAACAAACAAAAAAACTGGTGCACCCTGTTACTTTCACAATACATTAAGTTTAGAAGACTCTCCTAAACCTGGTAAATTTCTTGAACATTATTTCTGCTCAATATTTCCCAGCTGTAATCTACAAAGGAAAGTGAGTATCTGTTTGCCTGTGTTCACAAAGAATAACACAAAAAGCCCAAACATATCAAGCGATGCTAAGGTAGCTCTATAGGAATGAAAAAACAGGTTCAATTCCACAAGCTCTGGCTATGCTGCAAAAAAACAAGAAAAAGAAATTTTAAAAGAAGAAGAATTCTAAGAAAAGGCTAAGCCTGAGAAACGTCCCTGAGGCCTGACAGAGGCAAGATCCATTTGATGTACACATAACTCACATTTAGCATTGGAAAGAAAATAACAGAGGCATAGGGTAGACAAATTGTATAAAGCACGGTCAATTGCATTATAATAGTGCATTTCTCTGTCTTCATTCTCTAAAATACACTGTAATTCCTGCAAGGGCAGAGATGGAGTTTCACTCCTTTTTTGTCTCTTTATAGTCCAGAATGGTGGCTGACACAAATTACTCATAAAAGTTAATGCAAAGTAAATGAATGAATCATTTAGTTACTTAGACTCCACTGTAAATCTCTGACTTACAATTTTAGAAAAATAATGAAACATTTATAGAATTTATATTATATCATAGGTACTAAAACATGTCATAGAGAAGTTGATATTTGATCTGAGCCTTGCTAATCTAGTTGGGAATTGGAGAAGCAGACCATTGAAGCAGAGATAGTGGAATTTGCAAAAGAGCCTTGGTAATAACTACTTATTCATTCAGAGTAGCTTAGGTATACAGAGGTGTGGCATAAAGCTAGAAAGATATGTCAGGACTAAATCATGAATAATCTTGAATGCCAGGTGGAGACATTTGGATTTTAGTCAATGGATCATAAGAAGCAGGAGAAAATTTATAAGAATACAAAAGTGAATGAAGTCTATGTATGGTTTGTGTCTGGATGTCCCCCCAAAGCCTCATCCAGTAATGGGGGTCAGGCTTTTCAGATGTGGCTGAATCTAGAGTTTGTGGTTGATGCATAGCCCAGGATGGGGCAATATGACTGTGAGTGCTATACCTGCCCTAGGGTGGGTAGCCTGTGTACAATATAAGGGAGGAAAAGAGGCTTGCTGCTTCCCTTTTGCTCTTGTTGAATTGTCTTCTGCTGCTTGAACTGTTGCTCCTCTGCCACACCACCCTGCCTTGAAGCCAGCCAATTATGGACTGAAAGCTCTACAAACTATGAGCTAAATAGACCTTTCCTTCCTTAATTTGGAGTGTCAGGTATTTTGCCCCAGCAATGAGAGAAAAGTAACTAAGACAAAATCCAATTGGCATTGTCCTTTGAAAAGTTAAGACTAACAGTCATTTGAATAAAAGATCAAATGGAAAAGGGAAAAAAACCAAGTTTGTGAAGTTACTGCAGTGGTTCAAGAGAAGAGTAAGATAATATCTGAACAACAGTATAGAAGAGACCCAGTGCGTAATGTGCACAAGCACAATTCCGTAGACTTTCTGATCAAAATGAGATTAGAAGCAAGAGAAGACTTGTGATGTGTCCAAATCTTAGGCCTGAGAGCTGGACATGCTCACTTTATGGAGAACAGACAAGGGTGGATTCTGCAGGAAAGACCTCTGTATAAGACCTGCTGGGTATGAACGGCCTACAGCCACTTTCAGAAGGACACTCTGGAGCCAGATAGACATTGAGAGCTGTAGTTCAGAAGCGGCTGGTGCTCAACATAGATCTGAGATTTATCAGCAAAGAATTAGAAGATGAGCCGGGGAGAAGTACCTCTTGTAAATATGGGGAGAGGTGGAGGAAGGAAGCTGGAATGGAACTCCAAAGGAATCATCAGCCAGTGAGCAAGAGTGCAAAAGATGTCTGAGAATAAGATTGCAGGAGTCAGGAAGAGAGACAGAGAAGGACTTCTCACAAAAGATGAAATGTGGAGTCAAATTTCAAAGAGGGATTAAGTCAGTTGTCAAAATGACTACAGTAAAACAAATTACCATTTGAGTGGTCAATTTGGATATAACTGAGTATTGTACTACAGTATTTTGAATTGGGAAACGAGATTGCAGAAGACAGGAAGATATCAATCATAAAAGAAAACTGACAAATCTCTGACAGTTGCAATGAAAAGAAAGAACCAAGTGAAGTTTGCAGCTTGAGATGGTGCTAGAGTCAAGATAATGCACGTCCCTAGTGTGCTCTGCTTTCTGTCCCCAGTCAGGGACCAGGGAGGATTGAAGCTGGTCTCTGATGGCAACTCCTTATCTTTTGATTGGTCCTCTTTCCTGACCACTTTGTGCTTCTTCTGGTTCAGCCTGACTTGTAAGTCTTCTTTATTTGGCATCCCTTCCAAGGTCCAGTCAAGAAAGACTCCAGTTCCTCACCATGTATCCATTCACAGTCAGAACTTGTGTGAGGATCTTCTATGGCTTGAGGGCTACTTTTGCAAGAGGAACACAATATAATACAGGACACATATTTTATATGATTATTTGTAATAGTGACCCAAAGAATGACATACAAGAGAGTGCAGGAAATCTGTCCACACATTAAGATCAAGAATCCAGCTGAGGGCCTGGATCCCATGGAAATGTTCTGCACGAGTCCAGCTGAAGACCTAGAGCTCATAACAATGCCTCCCATGAATCCAATTGGAGGCCCAGAGCCCACAACAATGTCTCATGCGGGCCTATTTCACAGATCTGCACTGGGAAGGCCCAAAGGTCAATGGTGGAAGCTAGAAAGTCTGTGCCAATGGGAAAAAGGATCTGTTCCAGCAGGCTGAGGGATCTGCACTGGAGCCAGGAAGTAACATGCAAAGTAAGAACCAGAGCTCCCCCGCAAGGTACCATAGCCATCCTCAGCAACAGTGAGGTCCTGAGCTCCTCCGATATTCAAGATGGCAGAGTTCCCATCATGGAAGCCAACACAGCAAACTTCTCAGGAGACCAGCAGTGCACCACCTTCCCCTCCAGAGCCAGGAAGTGACACTCAGAGTGAGGACCAGGGCTCCCCCAAAGTGAACCGAAGCCATTCTCAGTGCCAACAAGGTCCCGAGCTCCTTGAAGGATGAAAACAGCCAAGGTCATCAGGACAGCCAGCGTGGCAAACTCCTTCAGAATAACCAATAGCTCCTTACAGCTTCTACCAGCTCCCAACAGCCTTTCTCTCCTCCCAACAGCCTGACTTCTGCTTCTCCAGTTCTCCCTTTTATGCTGCTGGCAACAGTCCCCAGGTGGCCCTCCCACACCCAGCACCACGTTTGCTCAGTTCAGCTGGGGGTTATAAGCTGACCACCAGTTGTCAATCCACTACAATATCCATCAGGAAGTTGAAAGACCCTAGATGTGTTGGCTGCCAAGGAAATTATCTCTTCCCACCACACCCAAATAGCAGCATTTCTGTTGAATTCAAGGGTCTCTAAACATCCTGGAGTTGTTTACCCAAACATGAAGCAAGCGGAAACTGCTTTTGTTGTTCTTGTTTTGACTTACTTTTGCCTCTAGCCGTCTTCTTTTATTTCTGTCTGGTTTTCTTAGCTTCTCTCTTTTTCTACTAGGCATTTCCTAAACGTTTTAAAAATCCCACCTGACATTATAAAGTTTTTATTGAGATGAGAAACTTTTTTGTGAGTCCTTTCCTCTGCAGCCAACAGTCATTTTCAAATGTTCCTTTTAACAGAACAAGTCTGTTGAACATTAGAGGTTGGGGAGTAATTATCCAGGACAAGAGGGTAGAATTTAAATTCTAGTGTAGCCTCCATTTAGTCTTCTAAGTCTCATGTAAGACAAAGCCAGTGCCGCTTATAAGTTACAGTTTATGGAAGAAATATGTATATATATATATGTGTGTGTGTGTGTGTGTGTGTGGCTTAACGTACAGCGCATTTGATGCTTATTTTCCAAAGGCTCAAAATAAGTGAAAGTCTTAGGAGTTACTGAGGTCGAATTATTCATTTTTTTTCCAGTGTCACTGCCCTATTTTATATTTTTGAAACACTTGCCGTTACATTTCTATAAATCAGTCCCTGCCTGTCTCGGGAAAGAATCCGTACTGCTCAGAGCCGTCCAAGACCATTCTCTGCCAAACTGTGGAGAGGCCTTGCTCACTTGAGAGACGCACAAATGTCAGCCCCAGAACACAGAGGAGCCTCTGTTCCCGGCCGCCTGTGCCCGGCCCGCCCAGCCACACAGCCCACAGGGCACGCTCACCGGGCAGGAAGCCTCTGGCTGAGAACTACAAGCCCTGCCTTTGCGCCAAATCTAGAAAACCACTTATGTGCGATATGTTTCCAACGTTCAAGCGGCCTAAGGAAACCAGGCGGATAGAGCAGTTAGTAAACGGCCCCTCCAAATCCCCAGCGTTTGTTCCTGAGATTTAACAGCTCCAGCGTGCCTTCCCTGAGAATTAACATGCCCAAAGAAATCTGTCCCTTCCTTGCACCCTGGTTTCTGATTTCTTGTAGAGCAGCACCACCTCCTGGTTGTTCTGATTTTGGACTGATGACAAGCAATGACAAAATATTTGGTTTCTTATTCTCATATTTTACTTTACAGCCATGACTAAGGCTGAAGTATATCAGCATAGTTTAAATATAATACTATTCTATTTTCCCTATAGAGCTGCTCATCTATCACCTCATTATTTGCTCCAAGGTCTCGTTTATATGCTTGTTCATTCAGCTATCACATCACAGTCTACACAGTAGGTAGTACACGAATGTACTAAAGAAATATTTTTTGCTTGTCTCACTAGTTTAGTGACCATCTAATGATGGCTTTTTAATAATTTTCTTCTTAACCCTCCGTAGAATTCAGTATCACTCCTGCATCAATGCATGAAGCAGAATGTCAAATAATTTCTTGAAACTTAATATGACTAAAGTAGGGCTTTTTGTTTGTCTTATAGAATCTGTAGCACTAGTAATTCTGAAATCACAATTTAGAATCTTAAAGACACATTGGGTCCCTATTGGCTCTCAGCCTTTTCCTTCTTTGAGATCATAATGGTCTTTTTCTTCCTCTGGTATACCGCTCTTTTCCCTTTCCTCCTCTGCTGAATTTCTGGTTCTGTCATTATTAAACCCGTACCGATGTTATTGCTGTTTTCCTCGCCCCTTCTTCTTCAGCAGATCACTTTCTCCTTTATGTAAAAGCACACATGCTTTTCTCCTTGAATTTCACTCAGCACCATTTCATTTACAATAGAGAAAGTCTGGAAACAAAGGCAATACTGAGCTGACAAGGATCTAAATGCCTCTGTTTACAGAAATGGATACACTGTTGTGTGTTCGTGCAATGGCATACTTAGCAACCATTAAGAATATTGGTTCGTAGACAGAAAGTAATAGTAAGTAAGCACAGCAAATTTAAAAAGTCAATGCAATCCTGTTTTTTAAAATATACGTACAAGCAAAGCCAAAACAAAAAACCACAAAAAATGTGCATAGGATATGTGGTTAATATATAATGGGTCTTTTCATATTTTTCTAACCCCTTGCCATACTGTGCTGACTTTTAGAAAGGATAAATTACTAATTTAAATGTTTAAAACTTAATTTTAAGTGCTTTCTTGTCTCAAAACGGACAGCTGTCCCTTGGCACCTGGAAATAGAGAATTCCACTAAACAACGCCTTTGGTGAAATATTTGAAAAAGAAGTACACGCGAGATGATTTGTCAAGCTCCATTGATAACAGATAAATTCCTCTGCATAAAACCAACACATAATGACTTTCACACAGGGAATATATTGAGGTGTGTTCTCATATTCCTAACTGCAAGCCACTTTGGTAAGGGGTCCACTTGGAGTGGAGCTGGACCAAAAGCTCACAATAGAAAACATAGCTACAAGTCATTTCCCAGTGCTTCGCTGTTGGCTGGTTTTGGACGTGGGGGACCTTTCTGGTCATGGTGAAAGGAGTTCGCTGTATGCTTGCTGGACTCCACATCTAGCTATCATTTTAGTGCTTCGTACTCCCACCAACAAAGTCTCTAGTGACTGTGCCATTAGTAATGGTGGTGAAGGGAAAAGAGAAGAGAAGATATCTAGAAAGAAAGGAAGGGACTTGGTCAAGATAATACATTAATACACGTGCTGAGCATTTCTCTTGTGCCACGCTCTGCGCTCGGCACAGAGCGCAGTGACTATACACCTCCACGCTTAATTTTTGCAACAGCGTTATGCACTAACATAGCCTTATTATCTCTGTTTACAGGTGAGGAAACCGAAGCTCACAAAAGGTTTCCCAAGGCCAATTACTGGTAGGGAGCAGGCTGTGTTTAAAATCACGCTCATAACCACTCTCTTCTGACAGTTACTCATAGACTATGAGAGACACTTCAGCTACTGCCTTGTATGCAGAATTTAAAAGATGGGTAAGAAAAGCACAGAGATCTGATTTGAGTGTAGGTGCAATAAATCAATCTCACCTTATTCTTTAGATCTCAAAATACAAATTCTGGGATGTCCTCCTGGGGATACAACGAGCTCTGGTGACTAAAGTTTTGCAAAAGAGTAGCAGATAAGGAAGACCTGATAAAGCCACAACCTGGCTCTATTTCAGTTTCTGCGCGTCAGGAATGCCTTTATTATGAGATTTTTCAGACTGTTCCTGTAATAGGCGGTGTCTGTAATCCTCAGTGCATCTCCTTCTTCTCTGATGTCATTATTTCTTTGAGGTGTGTGGTGGGGCATATTTGCTCCAGGACAGGGCAGTCCAAGTTTGCACCTTCATTACAGTAGATGAAGAGAAACTGAAGGACTGAGGAGGTCAGGGGAAGAGATAGGAACAGTCTCCAGTGTCCCCAGTCAACTAACTTTCACCTTCCACAACAGGCCAATGACCACCTCACCTCTCCTGCCGGCACGCATTTCTCAATCTATCCTCCCTCCGTGGCAGACAACACAGATTCCTTAAAATGACAAGGAGGAGGTTACCAGGGAAAAGAAAGCCTCAGACAGCCACTCAGCTAAGAGACCCACAGCCCTCGATAAACCTCAAGTCAGTAAACTCCACAAATCTGAGGCTACCAAGAGTTTTTCACAAAGCCACACATTTAATTCTCAAGGTCCCAAGGCTCAGCTTAGTATCCTGTTCTTTTTACAGATGATGAAGTTGAATTTTAGAGACATTAAATAATTTGCCCAAGCCCATGATCTGAAATTAAGCACATGCTTATCAAGATGGTCCTCTCTGATTTTTAGAACACACAGAAAAGCTACTATGAAAGGATATATTAAGGAAGGACAGTTACTGTGTCCCTAAGAGGTAGTCGCAATAATGCTTAGTTTCTGTGAAGAAACAGGAGGGAAGTTCACAGACACCCCTCAGTTGATAACTATGGTGATTTTAGAAGTTGTCCAGGGGTGTATCCTGGGCAAGGGTGAAACTCAGTATATGTACTTTGTAGAACTTACAAGTTCATAGTTATCATCAACAGCTTTTTCCCTTTTTGCTTCCAATTTACTTTAATTATACTTCTCAATTTTACTAACAAAACCTACCACCTAAAATGTCAAAGAACTCTTTGTCCTAAAACCCAAATTAACCGAAGTGAGTAAGTCAACAGAACTAGTAGTAGTGGTGAATAAGGACAGTTCAGGAATGGGAACATAGGGTCCTTATTTGGGGGAGGATAACCCTCTGGTAATTGGACACCACAAAATAATTTATCTAAGGTCATTTATGAATCCAACACGTGAGAGTGTCACTAATGTGCGAGGAACTACACTAAAAACTCTTAATAAAATATTAAAAACACAGTGTCCCTGCACGACCAGAGCAAGCCATCCACAGCAGAAAACTGGGATCAGAGAAAAGAGCCTGAAGCCAGCAACTGGTGGGATTTGGGTGAGGGATGCTGTGGACAGCTTCCCAGAAAAGCTAATTCTATACCTTTAGTTCTTACGGGTAAGAATTTTTGAAGCCAGTGATGCTACTAAAACCATTAAGTTCTAGGGAAGAAATTATTTTAAAAACTAAGTGCCGTTGACTCAAGAAAAGCAACTCATTCCAAATTTCTAGAGGCCATGGTATGTTTGGGAAAGTAGAGAAAAGGCAAGAAATGAGGAAGTCAGGAAGGGGAAAATGACAGTAAGCACAAATCCTCCACAAAAGATTCCAGGGCTTCAGGTCCAAGGTGGGAGAGTCAGTGAAGAGGGTTAGCCATGAAATGCCTGATCCTGTAATAGTTTAGAAATGTTCCACTAAAATTATACTGTGCAGAGTCTATGAAAGAACGCAGGAAATGCTTTGCCATCATGTTGAGTAAAGTGCTAAAGTAAAATTATGTGCATCTATAAATTATAAATATGATGTTGCAGTATTTTCAGAAAGAAAAGTCAAGACAAAAAGATTATACAAAAGGGAAATATCCATGATGTCAGTAGTGACTGATTTTGGTGCCAGGGTGATGATTACACTAATCCGGTAAACATATATTGTATATGTTTAAATTTCATTTTTAAAAAGATGTAAAGCTCCATTGTTCTCTTCGTAAAGAACTGAAAAGTAAAGTGAGTTTGTCACTTTTATTCTATTGCATATGTATTAAAATTTAATGTTGCTAGAGAAGACGGATGCGCCTTGAAAGGCAGTCTTTTTTCACAGTGAATTTAGCATTGTGTTTGAAACCTGAGTTTCTTATTGTCAGGGTTGTTTTTCTTCAAATGACATAAAAACTGGATTGGAAACACAAGTTTTGGAGTGAGGCAGTATGGCTTGCTCGCTCGGATGTGGGCTTATTTCCGGATGCCTGTTCTCTAGGATGTGGCCTGATTTTCCGGAGAAGGGCGACAGCATGATGACCCACAGCTGCGTGGAGGCGCTGGTGGGTGTGGGAATGGCACCAGGCTGCATGGCACCATGTCAGCCAAATTAGCTGCAGTGAATTATCTACAATGAATACTCGTAGTCTGAGAAACGGCATCAAACCAAGCCATTCGCGTACATTTGGTAGTTTCACCCCCTGGTCTGTCGCTCTGTAATGGTGGTTTAGATTACGTTCTCTCAAGATAGTTCCTGGCCTGTCAGGATGCAAATGTCTCTCTTACTTCCTGCCCTGTTATATGGAATTGTACAGTCTTCCTG
>NW_004955418.1:24104055-24122939 GCF_000276665.1 Chinchilla lanigera | reverse complement strand
GAGAGTGGCGGTGGGAAGAGAAGGAAAAGGGATTAAAATGGAATTAAGAAGTGTTATGTGTGCTTCCCAGTTCCACTCAAGGAATTAAACACTGTGTGGGGCAAGCAGGAACTAATACAAAGACAAAATATCAAAAGAAAATTAGGAAATCCCGATGTCCTCTTCTGGGTGATGCATGAACACTTACAAATTTGTAAATAACCCCAAGTTTGATGCTTAATTTTTAAACACATATCACAAAAATTTTCATTTGTAGGCTTTGTTCTTCTGCCTCGAGCTCACCAGTGGTGATTAAGCTCACTCAGAATCCAAGTCAAAGGATGAATATCTGAAACACCTTACGGAGGCTGGGGCTCCACTCTCTGAAGGACTTCAGGGTCTGACGCTCTCCTTCTTCAGCTCAATTCCAGCTCCCCTGAGCATCTGCTCCTTCTGGGATGTGGCAGGCCTTCTTGTGGCAGCCACTTCCCTCTTTCTGCAGCACTTTTCCCCAGAGCTCTGCATGGCTGGCTTCCTTGAAGCCTCTGAAAGTTTTTGTTAACTTACTAGTGAGTGCTTCCCTGTCTGTATTATTTAAAATAGTAACTTCCACAGCGCCCCCTCCCTTCTCATGTCCTCTTCCTGTGGAATGTCTTCATCAGTAGAGCAAGGACTGGTGCAGGTTTTGCTCCCTGCTACCCTCCAAGTATCTAGAACTGTATCATCGCATAGTATATTCTTGAGAAATATTTATGGCAAAAATACACCAATTTTAAATTAGGGAAGCTATTTCAAAGATTGGTATTTACCAAAATAAAGTAAACAAGATTTAGTTAGGAAAATAAATATTGGATCTAGTTATAGTAAAATTTTATTGTAATATCTCAAAGTAAAGAAAATAGAGGAGCTGGGGATTTAGCTCAGCGGCACAGCAGCTGCCTAGCAAGCACAAAGTCATGAGTTCAATTCCAGGTACCAGAAAAAAAAAAAAAAAAGAAAATAGAGTACTTCTTTGAATTAATGAGGATAATCCACAAGAAAGAAGAGAAACAAATGTCTTGACAAGTAGAAAACACTTTAGTCTGATGAAGCCAGCTCTAACATGGGTAGTGGAAGTTTGTACAGGAAAGATCTGGCCTTGGAATTTTATTACTTAGGAAAGTAGGAGCAGGTGATATGCCTTCCACTTAGAGGACTGTGAATCAGTGACCAAAGGTACCCTGATTCTGCTATCAGCCGGGGGCAAATGAACATACATAAGATATATGTGACTTAGGCTATTTAAAATCTGATCTCTTTATGGCAGGCAAATTAAGGAAAAGTGTAAAACAGTAGTGATAGTGCCACTTGAGACTAAGTAGTTAAAATCTTGGTCTAATAATTGGGGCAGGAGGCTGGGCATGATTATGCACACCTGAAATCCCAGCTACCTAGGTGGCAGAGGTCAAGGGATCACAAGTTGAAAACCAGCCTGGACAACTTCCCAAGTCTCTGTATCAAAATAAATAAATAAATAAATAAATAAAAGGACTAAGGATGTAGCTTGGCACTCCCTAATTTCAATCCCCAGTATAAAATGGGCAACCTAAGGCCTATCTTGAAAGATTCTCACTAGTGCAGTGTTGAGAAACAGAGGGAGAATTTCCAGAAGAAAGTAGCTACCCAGCTCCTGTGAGCAGTAGATGGAGTTAGGACTCTAGTAGATAGGACTCTCATCCCTCTCATGGAGGGCTCGCCTGGAACTGGAAAATCGTTACAGAGAGAAAATGCGTTGCCAAGCACAGGCACACCATGACTCTGAAGTGGACTTGGTACAGTTTGGTATTGTGTGGATACCACAGTTGGGAGAAAAAAATAAAAAAAGATGTCCACTATTTTCAAAGGGACAATAATCGGGGAAAGGGTGCTACTTCTCGAGGCCGAACACTGGAAACAAAAAATCAACTTGAAATTCCCATCACATCCATTCCTTTATGCTTGAAAGACAGTGATTCACTCTCATCCACTGATTAAATGACACAAAAAGTGAAGAGGCTTTGTTTAGTTTTAAAGAGCTTTGCCTGGAATCGTTTCCTATACTAACACTGCATACCATCAAGTTTGAGTTTCCTAGAATAAGTGTTCACCAGGTCTTAAATAAAATGTTTTTATCTTCTCCAGAAAATTACTATAAAAGAGTTTGACAACTTCCCTCTCTGGGTGTGGAAAAACATTTTGTGGATGGAAGAGTATAATCTAAAGAAAATTTTTATCTTGAAAACAAAATATAATTTGCATGTACTTAAGACTTCCTACCTGTATGCATCTACCAAAAGAAGTGTTTCTTGGGTTTTAGAAAAGCAAATTTAAGGGCCAGATAAAACCATTTTTATTTATTTTATTTATTTATTTATTTTATTTACATGGTGAAGCTCCCAGAATAATCAAAACGGACAAGTCTGATGGGAGGAAATCTGAAATCTTTCTCTGTCAAAAACAAAAAGTAACAGGTATTTGCAGTTATCTGCTAATGCTTGTACACAGGAGTGGTATCCTTGAAGAAGGAAAATGAATCCAACCTCTACACCTGCACTGTCCAATATGGTAGGCGCTAACCACATGTGACCATTTTGATTTTAATTAAGATTTACTAGTGCACATTTGCAGTACATAATAGTTACATTTCTTGTGTGAAGTTTGTACATGTACACAACACATCTTGATTCCTTTTTCTTCCCCTTCTTCCCTCTATCTTCTCTCCCTCAATCCTTGATCCCCTTCCCATTCTAGAAAGATCTGATGTTGGAATGTTGGCTTTGGAATATATCCCCAGAGACTTACTTGCTTTCTTTGGGGGAAGGAAGTCAAGAGTATGTTGAAGAATATCGTTTACTCATACACAAGAGACACTTTTTCAACAGTCATCTAGGACCAACATTTACATTTTTCTAAAATAATTTCATATCAGGTCCAGCTTTACATAGCAGAGCACTCTGACGTGGCTCAGACAGCCTCAGCAAGACTCTTTCTCTGCAACATGACAGAAAGTGGGAGTTATGAGACTTGACGGGATTTTTTCCCTGAATGTACTATTATTTTCCAAATTAAAAGAAAACCTACACTGTCTCCTTCTTTATGGAAAAAAAAAATAAAAGGGGACTTAATGATCTCCAACAAGAATGATTCAAATTATTAACTGCAATAAGAATTGCTCAAATTTAAGTTTTCTAGAAGTTCATAATTTGAGAAAAAAATTGCATCATAGAGCCCATTTCTTGTTCCATTCAATAAATAGTAGATTTTGTGTTCAGAGAAAATAATTTTGTGTTGAGACAAAACGATTTTGTGTTTGCTATCCCATCCCTGGTAATGTTTAAGAAAGAGCACTTGGTAACTAATATGTCCTAGTTGTATCCCAAGTTAGTGTGAAGATCTAGAACACCACTCTAGGAAACACTGGCAATATGGCTAATCCAAATTTATATGAACTGTAAGTATAAAATAAAGACAAAAGTATGAAGTTTTAGTACCAAAAACTCCACATATTACATACACCTTATTAATAATTTTATGAGTATCATTAAATAATTTTGATGAATTAAATGAGATATAGTATTAAAGTTCACTTTAATTGCTTCTTTTTGTTTTCTAATATGTGTATTTATTACTTACACATGTGGCTTGCTTTTCTTAATTAGCATCTTACAGTGCTGATTTAGAAATGCCAAGTGAAAGAAACTTGATCGTAAAGTAAAAGTTAAATAACGAGAAATAATAATAACACAGGTACAGATCAGAAATGCAAATAAAGCAAATAAAATATTTTGAGGCATTTATGGAAAAGCATTGAAAATTTTTATTTATTTGTTTCTTTGTTTGGTACTGGGAATTGAACTCAGGATTGCGTGCTTGCCAGGCAGATGCTATGCTGCTGAGTCATATTCCCGGCGCTGAAAGTTTTTAAAGATCCCTTTATTACAATTAGTTGAAACTCTGCATTTAAAATCTGGATTTAGGGGCTAGGTGTGGTGGTGTACACCTGCAGTCTTAACACTGCTCCTACGGCAGGAGGATCACAGGATTACCCAGCCTGGGCAACTTACTGACTTAGCAAGATGCTATCTAAAAATAAAAATAGAAAAGAAGGACTCTGGCTAAAACCCAAGATGAAGGCCTTAGGTTAAATGCCCTGCACTGCAAAAAGAAAAATAATCTAGACCTTCATTTACTACACCCAGAGTGAAATGAGACAAAGGTAAGAGGAATGGCAGATTCTTGAGCAAGAACAACATATTTGTCTGGAGCTACTCAGATCAAAGACAATTCTCTCAGCCACTGCAGGTCAATGTTTCCAGAAAATAATAATAAGATTAAGAACTTAATATTGGGAACTCAGTTATATTGCTTTTAATCTACAGCAGAAAATTTCTAAACCAACTTTCAGCCAAACAATTCATGAGATTAGTCTACACTCTCGTTTGCTCTTTAAAGTATGCTATAAAGGATGGGCCTTTCCAACAGCAAAAACCAGATTAAACCTATCGCCACCACATCTATACCTCTTGTTGCAGATAATCAAATCTGACCATTAACTTAAAGCAGGAAGAGCAGACTGAGCCCAGAACACAGTAAATAAAAATCTAAGCTTCCTGGGTTTGTAAATCATGTATAGATCTCTAGCTCTCATTATCCCTACATGGCAATAACCAGAAGCAAACAGAGAAAACTACTGTTTTTAAGAAATAGAGTGACCACAGATTGGTCTTTATTCTCTTTAGCAATAAAATTCCTATGGGTTTTTGAACCCTAAAGTAAGCCCAAAACCTTTGTAAAAGCAACAAGGAGACTATAAGAGCTGGTTCACCTCCAACACAAGCCCACCATGCTACATAGCCGACTTCTTGAAAAATTATTGCCATTGCTGTATCTAGATGTCCCCCAAAGCCTCATGCAATCACACGTGGGGCTTTTTCAGAGGTGACTGGGCCTAGAGCATGGTTTGATTTGTGGTGCAATGCTGGTGCTGGGATTAAGGGTAGGTGATTACTAAATCAGTCCACAGGTTGAATCAGCATCGCCCTCATCCCAGTAGACTGGATACAATATCAGGAACAAAAAGAGTCTTCTCTCTCCTTTCCTTTGTTCCTTTTGCTATCTTGCAGGCACCATGATCTGTTCTCCCTTGCCATGCCACCCTGCCTTGGAGCCAGCCAATTATGAGCTGAAACCTGTACAGGCTATTACACAATTAAAACTTTCTGCCTTTAACTTTGGGTCTCAGGTATTTTATCTAGGCAATGAGAAAAGTAACTAAGGCAATTATCATTAGGAAAATGCTAAGGCCCACTGAGGACTGTAGGTAGGGCTATTTTCCCAGGAAATCTGTGCTTCTAATTGGGAATAAACAAGAAACACCTGGGCATTTGCTCACACACCTGCTATATGTTTTCCACTTTTCCCTTTGCTTGGTGAACATTTCCACTGTAGTTATTATCCTGTTTTTATTCCACCCTTGTTACAGTACAAGTGTGAGCAGAAGTGTAACTTTCCTTTTGATTTTATGGATCATCAGACCACCATGAGGTAACTTTAGACTCCATGAAAAGCACTGGACATCTCCCAGAGAACTTGGACTTGAATGTAGGAACTTGAAAAGACTTCATGGATGTTTTCATTAAGAATGGGGATTCTTAACTGTGGAAGGAGGATTTTATGTGCAGAAATTAGTGAACACTTGGATAGTCAAAGACAGATACATGCTTCCTATTTGCAGGGACTGAGGCAAGATTACAAATGGAACCATCATACCACAATTTTTAAAACCTGTAAAATAAAAGTTGCAATGGATTGTTCCTCAGATGCCCATGGAAATCCCTCCCATCCTTTATGCCATCTCAGACTGTGATTGAGTCACATTTTCTCTTCAGTCTTTGCACCTATTTTCCCTCTGCTTTACCTTGGCAAGTCCTATTATTTGCTATAGGGCACTAGAATATGGTGGAGGTGTGATTTCTTGACCCACATCATAAAAAATTACAACTTCTCATTTTCACCCCTTGTATGACAATTGCCAGTGAAGCCCATGAGTAACTTTATGATGATAAGAAAACACATGGCAAGAGAGGCGATTAGCATAAAAAGGACAGCATCTTAATTGGCCGCCAACACCAGGCTCCAAACATGGGTCAAGCCATGTCCTGGATTTTTCAGACCAACCTACACCCCAGTGGAACTGTCCAAATGGGACCAATAAAATGATTGTAATCTTAACCTATAATGTTTTGTCATAGTTTTTGTATGGCTATAGATAAGCGATCTGATGGCCTTATGAGGCAAAAGACAGACACTGTGAACTGAAAGGCCAAATTCCATTTTAGATATTTGAACTGTTTTGAGTTCTGTATTGGAATTTACCAGTGCTGGGCACCCTGGATGATACACTCTTTGTTGCTCTTTCCACTTCCAGTCCACCTAGACAACAAGGAGTCCCAGACATGTGTGAAGGGACTCCTAGACTTCTCACAAAACTCCATCCATATTCCAGAAGTTCATGGGGTTCACCCTGCGAAGGATCCATGTGATGCTCTGGAGGAAGAGTCAGAACTGTCAAGACAAGGAATTTTAGAGTCCTGGATAGAGAGGTGAAAAGCAGGACATGGACTCTAAATAGGTAGGTCCTACTGGCCCTTTGCCTCGCCATCCACGTAAAGTGTACAGACTAGAATGAAGTCATGCCAAACCTATGAAATCATCCACCTGGCTTAAAAAAAAAAATCACACTGGTTAATAGATCTCTTCACTGTCCTTCAATTACCTGTTCTACCATTTTCAGTTCTCTTTTAATGATAGAATTGTTAGGGAACTACCACATGGTAAGTCAACTACAGGGTACTTTTTCAAGCCTCCCTTGCAGCTAGATAAGATAATTATGCTGAAGTCATGTGTGCAAATCAAGGGTCATACTACTACAGGTAATAGCACATATATCCTTTCTCTTTCCCCATTTCCTGCTGCCTGTAATATGAATATACTGACAAGATAGGAACCATCATTTTGTAACTCTAGTTGGACTGCCAGAGCAGCTAGTTAGATGAAGGTGTTGCCCCTAAGAATTACTGAGCTACCCTATCAGCCTTAAAATACCAAAGTAGATTTTTCACTCAGAGAAGATAAAAGTTCTTTCTTAATTAGGCCAATGAAAAAACAAAAAAAAAAAAAAAAATTAGGCCAATGATATTTGAGTGTAAATCTGTGTACCACCATGGAGTCATCTTTGTAGGTATATAACAAGTTTGGCATTACTTGAAAAAATATAACTGTGAAAGGAAAGTTACTGCTATGTGCAGATTAATTTAAATGCCTTGGAAAGGCTCCATAAAGTTTAGGACAAAAAAAATAGAGCCACTGAATTAGTTGAGAGTGAAATCATTGTAAAAATGATGAGAAATGAGGGAATCATAAAAATATAAGCTGATTCTGCTCTCAACTTCACAAGTATCTGTAAGTTTTCTTCCATACATTAAAGATACTGAGCAGCTGAAACTACAAAATTTTTAAATGACCTTTAGTTATGGATTTTTCAAGAACAAGGAGGTAGAACTCCAAAAAGGAGACATATCTTCACAGAAAAAGGTTTCATTCTACACCTGAAAGTTGACTAATCCCTAGTACATAGTTGTAAATGAAGCAAATATATAACGGCCTTCTGGCTTTAAATAACAATTGATTAGCCAGTCATCTATAGGGCCTAACACATGAGAAGGCTTTTATTATACCCAATTATATCCATAATGATTGCATAACAGATAGTACACACATTTTTATTTCAGTCTGTGGAATACCATCTAATAGAACAACTTTTCACTGTTTAAGTCTGAAAAATTCTAGGGATAAATATTCTAGGAAAATCATCTTTTCAAATAAAAATTGTCTTTATCTTAAAACCAAGGAAGTCTTTTGAGGTGTACGTAGAAATAATTCTCAGTTTTCTTAGAGGTTTTTTTTTTCTTTCAAAAAATAGGACCATCCTATTTTCATAACTACTACTCACAGTAGTCACTAGTTGTATTTGTAAATTTGTCCAGCCATGTGGTTGATTTATTTATCGTGGTGGACTTAAAACATGTTTTGACTCCTGTTATAAACATTCACCCACAAATAGTCCCTGCACCTGCCCCTGAGCCCTGTTCTCAGGTAGAGCTGAGCACAGGTTACTTACTTTCTAGTATGTTCTAAAACCCACTAACAAGAATGCTCCTTCAAAGAACTCTGGAATAATAAATCACACTGCCTAAACTATTTCTTATCTTGAAGTTTGGAGGAAAGTGAAACCTAGGTAGCCATTAGATAACTTAATAATTTATTAGTATAAATCCCTGAAATAAACCCTATGTAACTGCATTTCTTCATCCTTTCACATTATCCAGTCCTGATTTCGTTAGTGTACATTTTTAGTTGAGAGAAGCAATAATGCACACTAAGGGTGTACGTTCTAAGGTTAGGCCATGTGCTTACAACTTATAGATCCATCACCCATTTCTGGTGTGATGCTGATTGAATCTCTGACCTGCTCCTGCCCTCAGCAAAGGGCGTGATAATAACTGCCACTAGCCTATTTTGTATAAATAAAAAGATATGTGTAATGAGTTTAGGTTAGCATCTAGAATTTGTTAAGTATTGAGTAAAAGTGATAATCCTGAGCCTTCAAATTATTCCTAAATATTACTCAAAAAGTATTATAATAAAATGTTATACACAGGAAAATTACAGAACGCCATTTCAGAGGCATATATGAATACTATTTGAAGAGATCAAGCAAAAACGATAGCTACTGTAGTGAAGGGTCAAACAAGATTATTTTCATGATATATTTTAAAGTTAGTTTTATCTAAAACAAATATTTAAGATCCAACTCTCCACTAGATTACTCAAAAAATATTTTCTTACTAGCCTACCTGACTCATTTTTTCTGGTATAACACAAATAATGTGAGTAAAGAGCTAAATGAGGGAAATCTAACCGGAAATTCCTATTCAAGGATTATTTACAGAACACCACTCATTGATCTGAACTTGATTTTCATTTGCAAACAATGCTACATTATCCAGCAAAATATGACTGTCGATAAATGAGTGATTAGAAAGGGAAATTAAAGCAAAAGAGATATGGTGACAGCACCAAGTTTAGAGGAAAAAAAGAGTTCTTCTGTCTGACAAAACTTCCCATGTCTCCTGGAGATGACATTAACCTAGTCCTAGAAGACACCGAGGTCATAGCAGTGTTATATTTTCCCCTATTATTTTGGAAACGGCTACAAATGTTCAAAACATTTATAGAGACGCAACTTTTGCAGTGACTGAATATTAAAATGTTTTCTTATGAGAAATAAAAGCCAAATCACTGAAGGATGGCTAGCTACCAAAACCTAAAGCAGTGCTAAAGAAAAAAATTATTATTTACAATAACTTTTCAAAGTATTCAAACCAAGCAGAGTAATATAAAAAAGGGCTAGTAAATAGAAAACTACAAAGAATGAGTCCAAGTTTCATTTTTGAAAATCATAAATTTGTTTACTCAGGTCTAGTCTATAGCAAATTGTTATTGCTCTTTTCACTAGAGTTATTGGTCAAACAAGCCGGATCTAGAAAAATTTGCTAGAAAACATATTTAAAAAGCAAAGATTTTTTTTCTTTTTTCTCTCAACAGGAATAAGAGCTCGAGCACATCCTTCTCTCTTTGAACATCTCTAACTAAACTTAAAGCATTTGTCTCTTTGTTACCAAAATGTTTTGACAGATATGCTTTTTCTTCATACTCCCAATTAATTTAATCATTGTACCAAGAAAACTATATTACTAAGAAATCAAGTCCGACAAACATAGGCTCAAATATTAACCTCACATAAATAATGTGACTCTTCTAAAAATATTATTTTCTTTTTGTTTTAATTCATGAAGCCCAGGTAGGCCTGACTCTGATTGTGGGGTTGCTCCTGGACTTGAACACAGGAAATTTCAAAAATTACATAAGAGAGAAGCAATTCTCCACTCAATCTCAGAGATATCCTTAATGGAACTTGTGCTGCTCATCATTAAAAAATGAAATAAGTATTTTATGCAAGTTGTAGAAACTCCAAAGACTAAATTTAAAGGCATACAGATCCTCTAAAGTATAAATTGGTAAGAAAGATGTGGTTTTGTCTGGTTGGTGTTCAACCATACAAATGTAAGTGAAGGTTCAGATGAACGATTTAGTATCTCTGCTAAATTGAAGCTCATAGCACTTAGCTTAAATAAAAAGGAAAGGTGGATTATCACAAAGCGTAATGATTGTGGGTGCACTTCACCCTAGGATCTATAGATGGAGCCAAGGTGACATAGGAAATCCCCTAGGAATAACCCAAAAGTCTAATAAACATACTTAATTTTTTTATCTTCACTACTCTGAAAATCTCATGCCAAATTCAACTAAAAATTATCTTAATTCTCTGCTACAAAGTTGTACTTAATTATTCTGTTAAATTCCATGAGTTTTGGCCACTTGCTGTACAAGGACATAGAAATGGATTTTTTCAGGCTTGGTAAGCAGTTCCAAACGCTAACAAACCCAAAAAGTAATTAATCACACCTTTGCTAATTTATTATAATTTTTCTCACATGCAGACGAAAATAAAAACATTCACATTTCATTTATGTTTGGCCCAATGAGTTAGAGATCCTAATGAGCAGAGAAAACTTTGAAGATTATTTCTTGACAAGGACACTGAAACCCAAAGTGACCCTAATATTTTCATCCGTCCTCAAGTCGTTCTCGTGGAAACCACTTTCGAATCCAGTGTGTGAATCTAAAACCAGCGCCCAGGCCACACTGTGAGCAGCTGCATTTAACACGAAGCTTTCATTTTCCCTTACTGCCCTGCCTGCCTCCCCCTGCTCCTTCTGGACACTCTCTCTGTAAAGACTGCAATTATTCCTTTGTTCCCCCTTCTTTACAAACCCTAAAGGTGAAACTTTCAGACTTGGACAGCCCTCCAATGTTCCTCTAGTTGGTTTATTAAAAAGTAAAACGCCTTACAAATGGCTGATATAGTTACTTTCTTCCTAAAGGTTCCAAGGGTCCTGTGGAGGATCCTGCTCTTATTTAACTTAGATAAAATTCATAGGATGATGGAAAGAAAGTGACCACAGTGGAGAAACCTATATTAGAATCTTACTTTAAATGTGCTAATTTTTCTATCAAGTATACAGAATATTTCGAATGCCATTAAATGTAATAAACTGTTTAATAAATGACACTTTAGTCTCCGTAATTAGAGCACATAGTTTTAAGAGAGAGAGAAATGTATTAAGTAGTATACCTATAAGTTTCCATTCTTTCACCTGCAGTAACATCATCTCACAAAGGTAGTAAACCCTTGATTCCTTTAGCAATATATGTGCATTTCTGGAGAATGTAACTTAGAATTAGTTTCCCCATTTAAATATTCTATGGCTTTTAACTATGGTTTACTTCTTTGAGGATTTATACATTATTTCCTTCTGGAAATTTTTCTCCCACCATTCCCAGAAAACCATATATATTTAAATAATTATTGTAATTGTGTAGACAAAGAGGGGAATAGAAAATCACCTTCCATTAGAAAAGTGACAGAACTTCATCAATAATCAATGCTAGATTAAAGGCATTTGATGTTAGTGGTTTTCAAAGGGTCCAAAAAATATGTTCTATTCTAAGTTGACCAATATGACTGAGTCTTAGAGATTTTCAGAGATCTACAATTGTGTTCAAAGCACCTCTTAGGTAACCCTGGTTATTGTTACTCATCTAGAGTAAAAATAAAATGCATGAGTATCTCTAGAAGACCAGGGCGGGGTGATAGCTCAGCGGCATAAGTTCCTGTCTAGCCTAGAAGACCTACCTTATATATCTTGCCAAAAATAAAAATTTTTATAAGCTTGAAAAATGAACCATTTGAAAAGAAACTGTTTTATGGGCTTAATAAATGACATCAAAGGCATTAAAACCATTTTCAGCATATATGTTATCTAGGACACGGTATAGTTTCACTCAAAAAAAAACTAACTGCCCATTTAACTAATACTCTTCATTTTTGCTTATGTTCTCATTAGAGGAAATGGTTGCAGGAAGTTTCTTTTGCTGTTTCTCTGAACTTCCTTTTTACTATATAAGCAAAACAGAAGAAAAATACTTCAACAGTAATGATAATGGCTGGCCATAAACCCCAAGAATCAGAAAATGGACCCCAGCTCTTGGAGAAGCATAGCTCTTTATTAACTGTCATTTGGGTCCAAAGGACTGATGCCCAAACTTCTGTCCTTAACTTCCTTAAACGCGATTGCTAGGCATTTTGGTAATGAATACTGTATGGATGCCACTTTGGGAAAAAATTACTGCGTACTACAAGAAGTCCTCAAGTGAAATACGCAATCTTTGTATGAAATTTAAATTATTTTGCTCCACTTTTACTATAAATAACTGGTAAGTATTTTGTGAAAGTATAATCAACCAATGGTCAGGAGTGAAACATCCTGACCATATTCTTTATCTTTTGCTGGTATCACCTACTATGAATCATTTAGGAAAGTACATGACCATTCAGACAACCTCTGCTATGGAACAGCACTGGGTGTGTTCTGCAACATTTTTAATCCCTGCTGTAAAAACTTACATTTTCTGCAGAGATATACAGGTGATTCTATGTTTGTGTTTGTTTTCTGAAAGGAACAAGTCAAAAGTAAACTATGTAAATTATAAGATGCTAAGAAACCATCAGGTAAATATTTTATTTAAATCCCCTATAGTCTAAGTTACACTTGCCAAATTTCAGCAGCTTGATAACTTGATGTATAATGTAGAGAAATGTGACACTAGTAAACTGGGAAAAAATATTTTGAAGCAGTAGCATCTTAGTATTACGTGCTGTGGTATTTATTTTTCCTCTTTAGCAAAGAAGAAATTCATAGGCATAAGAAAGTTTCTCAAAATATAATGAATAAAATTCATCTGGTTGCTCTAACAATCTAGACTCCTGACCTCCCACATACTCTCAGATGCAATGAATGGAGTCTGGAAGATCAGGAAGTAACTTCAGTGCAGATAGACCAGTATTTTAAAATTCGTTCGCTAACCTCTTTCATGTCACAACTGCTATGGAGATATACTAATGCTATCTCTAGCAACATAGTCTGACAGTTCCATGACCCCAGACCTCTGTGAGACTCTTACAGGCCATAAAATCATATTTGTGACATTCATCTATATTGTTACAAATGGTGCATTCATTCACATTCATATTTAGTAAGCATTTGGTTTATCTCCACTAACTCCATTATTATCAAACAACACCTTGGTCATTTATAATTTTTATTATTGTGAACATATACTTTGGAAAACGTGTTCTGTTTATTAAATAATTCTTGGAGTTGAGTTACATGTTGCTAGTTTATTCATTATGTCCCAAAATTGTACCAATTCATACCTTTACCTTTAGTATATGAGAGTGTTCCTGCTTCTCTCTATCTTCACCAGTGTTTATTTTTTCTTTATTTTAAAGAGACAAAAAAGAGACCAAAAAACAGTAAAAATGATACAGAATTTCAAAACAAAATGATAGAAGATTAACAATGGTTATTATATTACATATTGTTATCTTCAAAGTTGTTGCTCAAATTATCAGGTACAGGCATGCAAAACTGATCACACAATATGAGCACTAACTGCTCCTTTCAATGAACTAATAGAAATTACTAGTACAATTATCCTAACTATCTTGTATATATGTACATATATTTTCCCTTCCTTTTTTTCTCTTTTCCCCCATCCCAGCTGTTGTTTCTTTTTGAGCAGTTTCTTTCCCTTTCACTGTATCTATTGTACCTTTTGGGTCTTATCTACTCTGTCAGTTTCTTACACTAGGAAGACAATGCGATGTTTACACATGTGAGTCTGATTTACTTCACTTATGAGTATGGTCTGTAGTTGCATCTTTACATGTAAAAGCCTCGAGTTTATCTTTCTTTATAGCTGAGTAGTACTCCACTGTATAAAAATATACTAAAGCATTTGAAGTGTTATCATATCATAGCCAGACTAATGAATTTGAAGTATTTTACCGTTTTCCCACAATTAATAATTTAATCCTCTACCTGTAAGTTTACTTGCCATTGAACAGCCTTACTAAATGTCTTCAAATGTTGCCAATTTTCTATTTTTTAATTTTATTTTAAAGAGAGTAGTAAATGAGAGGGAAAAACAGAGCAATAGCAGCATATCAGCATCAAAAACATAAACAAACCAAAGCAAGAACATTTGAAGTGATACAGGGTCTCAAGACAAAATAATACAAATTAACATTGGTTATTATATTACAAATTGTTATCTTCCACTATGTTGCTCAGATTACCAGTTTGAAGATTATTCAAACCATTAAAGAGAGTAAGAAAATAATTATTAGATAAAACATTAGAGATAATACAGAGTTTCACTAGACAAGATGGTAGGAATTCACAGTGGTAGTTCCATTGTTTATTGTTGCTTCCAAATCAGTTGCTCAAATTACCAGATACAAGCATGCAAAATTAGTTAGAAGATAAAAAATTTTAAGCATTAATTGTTCCTTTCAATATACCATCCGACATGATCGGTACAGCTATCCCAGATACATATATATATGTGTGTGTGTGTTTGTGTGTGTGTGAATATATATGTGGCCTTCTTTCTTCCTTTTTTCTTCTTTTCTTCATCCCAATCGTTCCTTCCTTTGAGCAGTTTCTTTCCCTTTCCTATTATCTATTGTATGTTTTGAGTTTTACTTATTCTTTCAAGTTCCTACACGAGGGAGACAACATGATGTTTACACACGTGGGCCCGATTTATTTCACATACAAGTATGGCTCTAATTGCATCCATTTGCCTACGAAAGCCTCGAGTTTATCTTTTTTTATAGCTGAGTAATACTCCATTGTATAAAAATACCACATCTTTTTATCCATTCTTCAGTTGATGAGCATTTGGGTTTTTTCCAAGATTTAGCTATAACAAATTGTGCTGCTATAAACATGGGTGCCCATATATTGCTGTGGTATGATGTTTTTAATTCTTCTGGGAAAATACCCAGAAGGGGAATAGCTGGGTTAAGTGTGACTTCCAATCCTAGTTTTGCGAGGAATCTCCAAATTGATTTCCACTGTGGTTGCCCACCAATCTACAATCCCACCAGCAGTGGAGTAGGGTTCCTTTCTCCCAACAGCCCCTCCAGCATTTACTATTGGTTGATTTCTTGATGATAGCCATTCTTTCTGGGGTGAGATGGAATCTCAGTGTTATTTTCATTTGCATTTCTCAAATGACTAATGATGTTGAACATTTTTTCATCTATTTATTCACCATTAGTGATTTTTCACTGAGAAGTGTGTATTCATCTCAGATGCCCATCTTAGGATTGGGTCTTTGAATTTGGGGGGCCTGATTTTTTTTTTAACTCTGTATATGCCCTACATAGTAGTCCTTTGTCTGAGGGGCAGTTGGCTAAAAATTTTTTCCCAATTCATGGGTTTTCTTTTTACTTTATTGGTGATTTCTTTGCTAGTCAAAAACTTTTCAATAAGATGAAATCCCAGTTGATTCTTTGAAGTATTTCCTGTGCAATTTGTTTTTGTTCATGAACTCTCTACCTACCTCTATTTCTTCAAGATGTTTACCTACTTTCTCTTCCAATAAATTTAGTGTTTCTCTTTTAATATCTAGATCTTCGATACAATTTGACTTCAGTTTAGTGCATGGTGGAAGACATGGGTCTAGTTTTAGTCTTCAGCATGTGGAAAGCCAGTTTTCCCAGCACCATTTTTTAAAGAGGCTATCTTTCTTCCAATGAACATGTTTGGCCCCTTTTTCAAAAATAAGGAGACTGAGTGTGTTTGTAGTTGTGTTTGTATCTTCTAATCTGTTCCATTGATCTTCAGGTCTGTTTCTGTGCCAGTACTATGCTGATTTTATCACAATAGCTTTGTAATATAATTTCAAGTCAGGAATTGTGATGCCTCCTGCCTTTCCTTTGTTTCCTAGGATTGCTTTTGCTGTTCTAGGCCTCTTCTGGTTCCAGATGAACTTTAGGAATGTTTCCTCTAGATCTGTGGGGTATACTAATGGTATTTCAATTGGGATTGCATTAAATCTGTACAACAATTTTGAGAGGATGGCCATTTTCACAATGTTGGTTCTTCCTATCCCTGAGCAAGGAATAACTTTGCATTTTCTCATATCCTCTTCAATCTCTTTTTTCAGAGCACTAAAATTTTCACTATATAGATCTCTTACTTAATTTGTTAGATTTATTCCTATTTTGTCTTTTTAGATGCTATTGTGAAAGGTATGGTTTCCTTAATTTGTCTCTCAGTCTATTTGTTGCTTTGTAGAGGAATGCTATTAATTTTTGAGTGTTAACATTGTATCCAACTACATTACTGAATTTGGTTATTAAATCCACGAGCCTTTTGGTGGCATTTTCAGGGACTTCTATGTAGAGTATCATGTTATCTGTGAATAATGATAATTTCATTTCTTCCTTTCTTATCCTTATTCCTTTTATTTCTCTTATCTAAATGTTCTAGCTAATATTTCCAGAACTATATTGAATAGGAGTGGTGATAGTGGACATCCTTGTCTTGTTCCTGATTTTAAAGTGAAAGCTTTCAATTTTTGACCATTTGGTATAATGTTAGCTGTTGGTTTGTCATAGGTGACTTTGTTCAGATTGAGGTAAAGACCATATATTCTTATTTTCTGTAGGGTGTTTACCATGAATGAATGTTGGACTTTATTGAAGCCTTTTTCTGTGTCAAAGAAGATGATCATGTGATTTTTGTCTTTGGCTCTATTAACATGTTGTATTACATTAATTGATCTGTGTATATTCAAACATCACTGCCTTCCTGGGATGAATTCCCCTAGGTCATGGTGTATAGTCTTCTTGATGACTTGTTGTATTCTGTTTGCTAGTAATTTATTGAGAATTTTTGCATCTATATTCATTAGAGACATTGGTCTGTAGTTCTCTTTCTTGTTTGGGTCTTTCTCTGATTTTGGATAATATCAGGATAATACTTGCCTCTGATTTTGGATAAATACCAGGATAATACTTGCCTCCAGGAATGAGTTGAGGAGAATTCCTTCCCATTCAATTTCATTAAAGAGTTTGAGAAGAATTGCTCTTAAATCTTTTCTAAATTTCTTGTAGAATTTAGCTGTGAGTCCAAAAGGACCTGGGCTTTTCTTCATTGGCAAGTTTTTTACTGCATTCTCAATTTCACTGGAAAATACTGAGTTATTCAGGATGTTTTTATATTCTTCATTCAGTTTTGGTAATTCATATGTATCTAGAAATCTGTCCATTTCCTCTGTGTTTTCCATCTTGTGAGAGTAAAGATTTTCAAAGTAGGTATTGATGATCTTCTAAATTTCTACAGGATCTGTAGTGATTTCACCCCTTCCATTCCTTGTTGCATGTATTTCAGATTTTTCTGTCATTTTTTTGTTAAGGTTGGCTAGGGGTTTATCTATTTTATTTATTCTTTTTAAAAACCAATTATTTGATTCATTTATTCTTTGTATTGTTTTTTAGTGTCCATTGCATTAATTTCAGCCCTGAACTTTATAATTTCCTGTTTTCTTTGGGCTTTAGATTTGACTTGCTCTTCTTTTTTAGGAGCTTGAGATGCAGCATAAGATTGTTTATTTGTGTTCATTCTGTTTTCCTGAGGTTGGAATTCACCACTATAAATTTCACTCTGAGGACTGCTTTCATTGCATCCCGCAGGTTCCTGTAAGTTGTATCTACATTTTCATTTGATTGTAAATAGTGTTTAATTTCTACTTTGATTTTATTTGTGACCTATTGGTTGTTCAGGAGGGTGTTATTTAATTTTGAACTGTTTATGAAGCTTTTTGATTTCTTTTGTCATTAATTTCCATTTTCACTACACTATAGTCCAATAGTATACATGGGATAATTTCAATTCCTTTGCATTTACTTAAACATGTTCTGTGTACTAGCATATGTTCTATTTTAGAGAACATCCCATGTGCAGCTAAGAAGAATGTTTATTCTGATACTATTGGATGGAACACTCTGTAAAGGTCTACTAAGTCCATTTGTTCACAAGTTTTGTTAAGTTCTATTATTTCTTTGCTGATTTTTTGTCCAGTTGATATTTCTTTGTGACAATGGTGTGTTAAAGTCCCCTATTATGATTGTGTTGCTGCTTCATATTTCATTTCTCATGTCTGTTAAAATTTGTCTTATATAGTTGGGTGCTCCTGTATTTGGTGCATAGATATTTATGTTTGTTAGCTCTTCCTTTTGAAGTTTTCCCCTCACAAGTATGAAATGACCTCCTTTATCTCTTTTGATTGTTCTTGGTTTGAAGTTCATGTTGTCTGCAAACAGAATAGCTACACCCATTTTTTCTCTGGGTTCTCCATGGAATTTGAAGGATAGTTTTGCAGGGTCTATCAATCTGGGTTGGAAGTTGTTTTCTTTCAGGACCTGAAATACATCACTCCAAGCTCTTCTTGATTTGATGGTTTGTGTTGAGAAATCTGCCATGATTCTGATGCGCTTTCCTTTATAGATGATCTGTTTCTTTTCTCTAACAGCTTTTGATATTTTGATCTTTTGTTGAGTTTCTGGGATTTTGGTCACTGTATGTCTGGGTGTAGATTTACTTTAGTTATGATTAGCTGGAGTTCTGTATGCTTCACTTATCTGTATGTCCAATTTTTTTTCCATTCCTGGGAAATTTTCTGCTATTATTTCTGCAAATAATCTTTTCATGTCATTTGTGTTGACACCTGCTATTTTGTTAATACCTATTAATCCGACATTGGTTTTTTTTTTTTTTTTTTTTTTT
>NW_004955418.1:24086572-24103681 GCF_000276665.1 Chinchilla lanigera | reverse complement strand
GGAGTTGTTTCTTTACTTAAGTTATTATCATTTCAGAAATTTCAAGTGTATGACTTCCAGGCTCTTCTGTGTTGATGTCTCCTGGACTTGTTCTGGGTAGTGTGGAAATCTAAGATTTCATTTTGCTCCTTTATTTTGTCATTTTTGAAGATCCAGAAGTTCTCTGGAGCACAGTCTCACTCTCTTGGTTGTGTGTGAATGGCAGGGCGAGTTTCTGAAGATCCCCAGTGCTCAGTGCAGCTCCTGTGTTGGTGAGTGGTGGCACGGTGGGTTCTCACATGCTCCCAAAACTTTCTGGCATTCAGCTGCCTCCCAGGCATGTGGGGGAGAGGCAGGGGAGGCTTGCTGGAGTCCCAGAAGCTGTCTGGGGTTCAGCCCTGTTTCCACAAGAGTAGGGGGGATGCAGGTTGTGTTCACTGAGGCTTCAGATATTGCCCAGGACCGAGCCTGCTTCCCACACTGGCAGGGAAGGGGTGAGGGTAGACTTCCCAAGGCCACTGACTCTGTCCAGGTTTCAGCTGGGCTCCCAGCTGTGTGCAGGTGGTTCTGGGAATGAGCACTGAGGCTCCAGAAGTTGTCCAAAGCTCCATATGTCTCACATACTAGTGGAGGAAGCACAGGAGTGTCTCACCCAGGTTCCTAAAGATGTTCAGGGTTCGGCCCAGCACCCACAGACTCAGAGTAGCAACCGAGGCCTCAGAGGGTTCCCAGGGCTCCACAGTAGTGGCTCACCAGTGTTCCTGAAGATGTCTGGGGTTTAGCCCAGGACCCGCAGACACACTATGCATGTGGTGAGTAGCTCTATTTTCCTACTGAACTGTCTTTACAGAGAAAGCTTTCAAAATATATGCGGAGTGTGAATATTTTAACTGAGTCCATAGCTTGCTCCTTTATAAGTGGTGTTTTTTAATAAACACAGATTAATTGAAATATAATCCATCATTTAATCTTTTTCTTTTATGCCTAATGCTTTATGTACCCTATTGAAGAGTTCTTTGATTATGCCACGCCATAAAAAGATGTACATTTCTGCTTGCACTGAAATTTTCCTTACTTCATTTGCACATTTAACTGAGCAATATGCCTGGAGTCAATTTTTGTATATTGGGTAAGGTGGGAGTCAAAAGCTTTTTTGTTATTTCTCTTGTTATTTCTAGATACTTATTCAACCCATTGCCTTTTCATTTAATGGAAAGATAAACATTCTTTCCTGTACATGCAATTTTTTTTCATAAACCAGGAGAATGTTCATCCATACAATTATTTCTGAACTCTTTTCTGTTCCATTTGTAGTTTATCCTCATGCCAGAATCAGCCTGTGTTATATGTTACCTTGTAAGTATCCTGATAAGTATTTTCTTTGTGGTTATTACTGTGCTCAAGGAAGGAGTTCTACAGTGGCTGTGAGCATGTGGAGTTTTCATATGTTATTTTTTGCAAAGATATTTGAGTTTTACCTTTTTAACTGTGGAGTAATTTTAAATATGTTTTAAATTAGTACAATAAAGTATAAAAATGTATACATTAGTGGGGCACCAGAAAATGTTTTGATACATGTATTCATTGTATAATGTTTAAATCAGGTTAAACATATTTATCACAAACACTTTTTTCCTTTTTTTAAAGGTGCACACTTTCAAAATCTTTTCTTCAATGTTTTTGAGTCATAGAGTACGTTGTTATCATACAGCCACACTACTAGGCTACTTGTACACTAATCAAAGTTCCAGATCACAACATTTTGGCACAACTCAATTCAAAAAGCATGTATTTAAGATGGACAGAGTAACTTTAGAGTGCAGAACTTCCATATGTGTACAGTATAATAGAGTCAGCCCTGTTGTTTCCTAGGGTGGTGGTCGTGTCTCCTGCAAGACATCCTTCTTCCCATCCACTTAACTCATGAAAGTTCAGCAATTTGTTCCTCACGATGAGTCTACCTATAACTCTATCCAATAAAAGCAACTGGTCACATCATACATTGCACAGCTCACCTTCATGAAATAGATTTTAACTTGAAACAGCATGTAAAATATTGCCCTCTATTAGTGATTTCATGTTCTACCTAGGACTCTGTCAGAATAATAAAAAAGATAAAATTCATTGAGATCACTAGGTAAAGGACATCTAGTCCAAAAGAACTCTCATTGGTTAGGATTTCAAAATTGAAACAATTTTTTAATAAATCAAAAAAGGAATCTTGCTTAGGTGAACCAAAGAAGAAAGGGGTGTGGGCAGCCAAGGGAGTTAGTTAAGTCTTTTGATTCCTTACTGTTATTACATTTATGAAAAACCAGTTGCTCATTGGGGATTTTTGATAGACCCACTTTTAAAATATCATTTATTGATAGATATATTTAAAAATCATACATATTTATAGAGAGTACCATGACGTGTTGCAATACATGTATTTTTTGTGTAATATTTAAATCAAGGTACACATTCCATTCCCTGTCATTTAAAACTTTTTCTTTTGGTACCAGGAATTGAACTCAGGACCTTGCACTTGCCAAGCAGGTGCTGTGCTGCTGAGCTGTATCCCCAGCACTTCACTGTCATTTTTTAAAAGTCAAATAAATACCCCGACATGGTCAAACTGTGTAGGAAACAGAGCCTGCATCAGAGGACTGAGTACAAGTGCTGCTGTGTGCATGAATCTGTGGCAATGCCTCCAGTGCAGTGAGAGGGGTAGGGTTAGGCAAAGGGGCCACTCATCTTGTGTCAAGAAGTCTCAATCACTTGCACAGAGACTTCTGAAGCTGAGCCAGAGCTTCTAAGATGTCCTGAATGGATGGAAGCTCTGGACCTTTGTGCCCACACATAGACTATTGATTAGATATAGAATATCCCTGAGATGGGCACAGTTCCCTTGGTTGAGGGCAATGGCAAGGTGCCAGTTCAACTGTGAACCATCAACAGATAGCACTTCTAGCAGTAAGGGAAATGAACACCTCATCCCTGAGTGTGGACTGTGGGTGGTGAGCTGCACTATCCACTGCAATTGTCCCTACTGGATCTGCTTATTCACATAATAAATTTACTCTAGATGCCCTAGGATTCTGATGGCTTTTATTGCCTAAGAAAACTGACGAGAAAAATGACAGTGGGACCAAATTGAGTCCATGGCTTTAGCTAGAGCCAGTGTTGATGAATAGTCATCATTTTCCTTCTATGACCTTTCCATGTCACCTACACCTTGACCTTTGCAGTATCTACACAGGTTTTCTGGAGGGATGATCCAGATTTCCATCTCTGAGATGTCCGAATTCCTGAGTATTATGGTTTTCTTGACTCACAACTGCTGATTCTATCCACTTATCCTCAAAATTTGGCTGGGGACTACCAATAGGCACCCCAAAGGTGGCCAGTCAACTTCCCTGACCCTACTGTGTAATGTCCATCTCTCCTCTTCCTCATTATCACGTCAACTTTTTCTAGTCTAGTAAAAGAAAAATCACCCAATGTGACTGGATAATAGCCAAAGTTAAGCGATTCTTGGTGTGTTCCTTGGTGAAAGCACTTTGCTTCTGAGAACCAAAATCTGCAAAACCACATAATTCAGAGACTCATGAGAGAACCTTCAAATTTCCCAAATAAACCATTAAGATGGTGGTAAGAAAGCTTTATTTGTCCACTTTTTGGTGCTATAATACAATACCTGAGGGCAAGTATAAATAACTGTATAAATAAAAGGTTTTATTTAGCTCAAAATCCTGAATGTTCAAGGGTATCAGTGAAAACTTGGTGGTAGATGACATACAATGGTGGAAGAAAGAGATCACATTGTTCTCCAAAGAGAGAGAAGACAAGAGGCACCAGCCTTGGTCTTTTTATTCAACTGAGTCACACAGAAACACTCATAATAGCTACTGAGATGGATGCAAGAACCCTCTTGTGATAACTCACTAACAGGTCCTACATGAATCCTTGTTCATCCCTTCCGAGGACAGTGTCCCTAAAGATCTCCCACTCAGATCCACCTCTTAAAGATATCACCACCTTCTGCATCACCTCAAGCTTCTAGCACATGTGCTCTTGGAGAACAAACTAACACTCAATCCATAGCAGAGCACACTCATTTTTCCACCTGTTGGTTTCCAGATCCACGTGTCCCACCCACTGGAAGCACGGGGCTATCAAGTTAGAGTACATCCAAATCCATTCATACAAATACATCCAGCTCAGAAGAAACATTTTATCCTCACAAGGCAACATCTCAGTGGCAGAAATAAGCAGTGATTTTTACATTTTTTTTTATACCGGGAATGGAACTCATGACCTGAGGCTTGCTAGGCAAGCACTTATTCCACTGAGGTATATCCCCAGCCTTAGGCATTGATTTTTAATGAACAAAATTTTAAAAAGGACAAATATAGTTTTCTTACCGTCATCTTAGTGATCTATTTGGGGAATTTGAATTTTCTATCGTGAGTTTCTTCCTGGACTGATAGAAATGTCCTAAATTAAAATGCAGTTAGGATTTCACAATCTGTAAATATGTTAAAATGTATGGAATTTACACTTAAAAGAGTGAGTTTAACTAATATATATCATAAGGTGATGCTGTTTTAGAGATTTACCATTGGCCTCCGTTGCTAGCAGGTTGAACATTCAGCAATGGCTGACGACATACGATCAGTCTTGGTATGTAGGAGGTTGTCTTGGTCTTTTCTGATCACAGACAAATATCCAAAAGTTAAAGGAGGGGAGGTTCATTGTGGCTAAATTTTTACTCCATAGTTGGCTGGTTCCAGGTGAGGAAGGCATGGCAGAGAAGCATAGTAGAGGAAAAGCTACTCACATTACATAAGCTGGCTGGGAAGCAGAGAGTACAGAAGGGAGCTGGGGAGGGAGGCAGAGCCTTCTAGGTTACAGCCCCAGTGCCTGCCTCTTCTGACCAGACCCTCCCTCCTAACAAGTCACCTATAATACACCCAGAATTCAATCACCGATCCAATCACATGAGTGCACGCGGCCTTGGGAAGACAGCTAGATATAAACTAGGAGAGGCCACAGTGTTAAGTCCCTGTGTAACAGGTGATTATACCACTCCTACACTACATTCTGCCAGCTCGGGTTGGTCAGCGCAGAAGCTGACTGATTTATCTACTCTGTTGTTTAGCATTTCCTCCATGGTAGATGATGAGTGTCATCACCTGATACAGAGACCCTCACTATTCACACTCAGGGCTATTATGTCTACGATGGTGTGGAACTTACGTGTTCCCCAAATGCTCACCTGTTGAGAGCTTGGTCTCCAGCACAGCAGTGTTCAGAGGGGACTGGATCATGAGGGTTCTGACCTCACACATGGATTAACTCATTTCCAGATTCATGATGTCATGGGCAATTGGGAAGGGGTGGAAATTTAGGAGGTGGAACCTCGTTAAAGTATGCAGGGTGTTCAGTTTCAAACATTTATCTCCAGTCCCTGAGTCCATCTGTTGCTCTCCCTCTCCCTCTGCCTCCATCCTATCCTCTCCCTCTTTCTCTGCCCCACCCTTCTCCTCACCTTCTGGATCACCATGAAGAAAGCAGTCTCCTCCATTACCTGCTCACACCATGACAATCTGCTTCACCATATGCAGTGTCCCCTACCACTCCTGCCACCGGTGACTCAATGAACACCTGAAGAAGCATTTTGAAGCCCTGACATGAGGCTCACAAGGCAGCAAACCCTTGACATAGTTCAACCTACAGAGATCCATGGGCACAATCGATAGGAAATAGGTGGGCTGAGTCTTTGCTTCCACTAAGACAAAACAAGTGTTTAGAGATCAGAGAACACAGGCGATTCCTCCACACATGCCATGCCAGTGTCTCCTGGCAGAAAGGGTCTTTACTTCTCCCCATTTGTAAACCCCAAGACTTGTAGTTTGCCAACCAAAAAGCAAGAAAAACTAATGACCCAACAAGGCAGCTATCTGACAATGTGTGCTGTAGAGTCAAGACAAAGAGAACATGTGGTCAACTCCCAGAACTGCCAAAGGAGACAAGTGCAGTGAGAAGTTTAACAGTGACGTTATTAGACCACTTAACAAGATTCAAACACAATATCCTTACATAAGATGACAGTGACAGGTGTAGCTGCTGCGTGTCACCAAGGAATCCACTCAGTGGTCGGGATACTAAACAATCCCCTTTCCTAAGTTAAGGCCTTTAGATAAAAAGGAAATAAGAGAGAGAACATTGAAAAATACAAGTTAGGATGGAAGGAATAGAATCAATGCATCAGTTATTATACTGAATCTGTATTAATAGATTAAATCTGTCATTAAAATGAGACTCTCAAAAATCTATTCCCAGCAGCTATACATTGTAAATAAATAAATCAATAGATGGCATTTGATTCAAACTTGTTTTCAAGTGGTTGGAAACAAAATGTTAGGCAGATAATTATTAAGCAAATGGAAAAAAAAAAAAAGAAAAGAAGAAAGCAAGCACAGCATATTGGCCCCTTTCCATCATTAGAATAATTGATGTAGATTACTCATGAAAGAAAAGAAGTTTGCTGAGTTCATAGTTACAAGGTTTAAAGTCCACAATCACGTAGTCCACTGATGTGGCATCTGATGGCACAGGCGCATGTGGAAGGCAGTGGTCCCATCTCAAACAAGAAAGGTGTGGGAAAACTCAGACTCTGATAACAACTTTCCTGTTAGAACTACTGAGGAGGCACATGAGAACTAGCTTCCAAGGGCACCCCCAAGTGACCCACAGCCGCTCCCCTAGCCCCACCCCCGAATGTGCTGCCACTTCCCAGTAGCAAGACCCCGTGGACCACGACTTAATCACAATGTGTCCCTACACTGAAACCACAGCTAAGCCACAGAATGTGGTTTCATGAATGGCAAGTATAGTATTCTCCAAAGAGTTAAAAAAAATTTCCATAAAGTTTGATATAGGATCAAAGTTTTATTTCAAGTTTGTTACAAAGAAGTAGATTTAAACAGGTCAGTTAAGTCATTCACTTAGTACATTTTCTTTTTCAAAAGGTATTTAAATAAGTATAACATCCAGCTGGTCATAGACTCCAATGGACAATGTCTAGAAATGATCCTAGTCCCATTAAAATTTTCAGAAAATTGTTGAAACACTTTGTCAGAAATGCAAATTTCTTTGCAGATTGAGGAAAGATGTTTTCAATTACCTTACATAGGTCAGGTTTGGCATAATTTTCCTTCACAAATATTAAAAGCAGTAATCAGAAGATTGAGAGAAACATCAGGCAATAATAGCAAACACAATTTGTGTTACATATGTATGGATCATAAAACAGAGACACCAAATATACTGTTTTGAAAATGAAATGTGTAGTAGGTGACTTTGATATACTCTTCAGACCTAACCAAATCTGATAGAAAACTAAAACAAAGAGAGTCATGAGGGATATAATGACTCAGCCAATAAATCTGATTTAATGTAGACAAACTTTTACACTTTGAACAGAGAATATACATTTTTCATATATCCCTGTAATATTTATAAAACAATCTGTGTACAGCCATGAAGATGAAAAGCTTTAATCTAATTGTAATAAAAAATTGGAAAGGGTATTTATCAAACAGAATTGTTTTATTCTTTCCTTCTGAAGAATTTCCACTCTGACATTAAGATCCCATGAGTTAAAGTGAAGGAAGAGAATTAGAGAAGAGATAGGAGATTTTAAAATGTTTTTAAAGTAAGGATTTTTTTTTATAACTAGCATATATTAATTGTGTAAAATACTGGGTTTAATTATAACATTTAAATTCACTTCTTATGTCATAACTATGCTCCCTTTTTTACATCTATCAAAAAGAGTAAAAATTATATTCAAAAAATTGTATTTAGGGACTGGGCCTGGTGACACACACCTGTAATCTCAGACTTGGGAGGCTGAGGCGGGAGGATCGTTGGGCATTTGAGACCAGCCTGGGCTACAAAGTGAGCTCAAGGCCAGCCTGAACTGCATAGCAAGACCCTGTCTCAAAAAGTCAAAAACAAAAAAATTGTATTTAGGTATTCTGCAAACAGCCAGCAGCCTAACTAAAGGTGAAACTGTTTTTCTTGCCTTATTTCAAACTGAACATTAGTTTCTCAAACTGGTATTTATGAACTACTTTACCTAAGAACTGAAATATCCCCATATTTGCTTTCTACCTCACCTTCCCTCCCTGCTTCTATCTATTAAACACAAATCTAAATACATCTTACATGCATTTCTAATTAAACATTGCTGGGCTTAGTCTAACCTTTCCATTTTTAATGATAACACAGACATTGGTGGGTAATTTAATTAAGAGAGCTTATTGTGGGTCACTAGGTATAAAGTTTATGTTGATTCTGCATTAAGTCATAAAGCAGAAGTATTATAACTCATTCAGAGTGGAAAAGTAGATTTGGACATGTTTATAAACATTTGTCATTTATTTCACAAATATTCTCTAAGCTGATTAAAAAGAAAAATTTATCTTTCACCTCTTGGTGACTTAGATTTACTGAGCTCTAATCTTTTAATTTTTATTTTTTTGTTGTTGTTGTTTTTTTTCTGGTACCGGGAATCAAACTCACGACCTCGGGCCTGCCAGGCAGGCGCTGTGCCACTGAGCTAAATCCCCAACCCCTGATTTTTACTCATTGCTTTATGGCTTAGTGACTCGCATCAACTCTAAACTAAATAGCCTGCTAGCTATTTGGGTGCCTAAAGCATAACTGCAAAAACCCATTGAAAAATGACTCAGGTATCGCTGCTGGACCAATCGTCCAGTGTACCAGAGTTCATGCTACCTCCGTAGGTCATCTAACCTGTGTCTGGGGCTGCTATTGATAAGCTAGAAGTGTAAGGTATGGATTGAAATTCACACCTTTCATTTCCTAAATGAGCTTATTATTAAGTGACAAGTATAATTTTCTATCACACAAAATGATTACACTTTCACATTTTCCAAATATAATTAACTAAACAAGATGAGAAAAAATAGAGATCAGAAACCAGATAAGCAAGATTGTCATTTTTGCCAGTACTGAAAATACAACACTGCATTGCCTGTCATTAATGTATTTCGCTCTCAATATCCCTCAGCCAGCATTAATGAAATGATTTCTAAGTTTACAGGCCCCATAAGTTAAAAAGTGAAAAGAGGACTATTTAACCAGAAAAAATTGACATAGTTTACTCCCTAACTGGCTGAAAAGAAAGAAAATGTGTCCCCCATAGGGGATAACGAGGCCACTCAGAGAATTCCAAAATAGACTGCACTCTTAGTTTCACATATGCTTCTCCATGTGTGGCTGAGCACATGGCCTAAGGTATGGAGGACACAGATTAAACTGATGAATTACCCAAGCCGTGATCAGGCACAAATAATCATGAATGCCAGAAGTCCCCTAGGTCTTCAGGAAGCTACCCTCTCCCACAGACTGATGCCTGAGAACCCTGTCCTTAATAAAGCCCTTGCTATGTGCCAGGCACCGTGCCTACCTATGCAGTCCTCTGCTGGGTTGGACATCATTTTCCACCCAAGGGAACTGAAGCCCAAAGAGATTAAGTCACTCGCCTAAAGTGGCAGAACCACTGAGGGAAGAGTTGCATTTCCAGTTTAGAAATTCTGCTCCAGAGCCTCTGGCCTCATACAGCATGTATCACTGACTCTTGTACCAAAATATGTTCCTTTGTTTTTGGAATCCCCCTTTGTTCAGATATAAATGTTTCAGAATGAAGTTGCCCTGGGATCAACCATTTATGATGAAGAAGGGCGATCACTCCCAGGGCCTGCTCAGGGTGGAGGGCAGGAAGTCAGCAGAGACCGATACATGAGGAAGGAAACGTAAATGAGAAATGAGAAAGTGCATGGCTTCCCCCGCTTTCAACAAGCCTGCAGGAGACAGAAGAACTAGAGCGTGTGTACTGTCTCTGACCACTTGCAGAAAGCTTCCACATGCCCAACCCAGAGGGATGGCAACTCATTTTCGAGTGGATTTTATTACCAGTTTAAGAAAATAAATTAGTAACAGCAACCAGGAAGCTGCCTACACAGACACAACCATAATAGAATAAATGACTGAAGACAGATGAAGTTAACCTCATCGATATACTCACCTTAGTTAACCCAGAAGGACCACCTCACCCTTTACCACTGGCATCACTAACATGAAACTCCACTCAGGGCATTAAAATCCCCAGCTCCAGTCATCTTTGATTATTAAATGACAATTCTAGCTAGCTACTACTTTCTACTTTTAAAATTTTATGACACAATTTTATTTTTTGCTTATTGAAGAGTCACAAATTAGAAGGGTAACTTTATTTTTATTAATTTTTAGTAATGTGTGTTTATAATGCATAGTGATAACTTTCATTGTGGGAGCTGATACATCAGGGGGATAGATCTTTTGCAAATGGGAAGTATATCTTTTAAAGGAAATGAAGGATTCACTCTTCTAAGTCTTATTTCAATGTCATACTGGCTATATTTCACTACATTCTTGACAACCAAACTTTTCATTGGGCCATTGTGGTGAAAATTCAAGGATTTATTTATTCTATTCATTCAAAGTGTTTTATTGAGCACTTGCTTGATATCAGACATCTAGTAAGAACTTGGGTACCTGAGCAAACTCAACAGGTTAAGATCCCTGACCTGCTGGAGTTTACCAGCCACCAGGGAAGATGTACTGACTTAACATGTGAATAATTTCACATTATTTGCAAAAATTCCCTTTGTGTGAAATTAATATAAATGGTCACAATTGGGTTTATAGGTATAAATGCAGGAGAGTACTATTTGCGTCATTGTCTTATTCGTCCCAAGATCATAAAATGTCAGCACCAACCTAAAGCTTTGTGCAGGATAGAAAGATAGGCTTTGTGTAGGATATAAAACTTTGTGTAGGATATAAAGTGGAAACTAGAGAAATAATTTTCTAATATACGTACATTTTAGGCCCCTAGCAATGGGGCTTTTTTTTTTTTTTTTTTGGCGGTACGGGGAACCGAACTCATGACCTGGCGTTTGCCAGGCAGATGCTTATGCCACTGAGCTATATCCCCAGCCCCAAGCATATTGTGTAAACAGCACAGGAAACATTCTTGGATGGATCTTTGGCAAATGAAAAATGGTAGTAAAAGAGAATCGAGCATTTCCACCACATTGACCTTCTGATTTCAGTGACCTTGGCGACAGTCCCACTCTGTTCGTGCATTAAGTACTTTGGCTTCTTGTTTATAAATACTCGGAGCTGTTGCTTCACCCCACCATTGTTCACCAGCTACTGTTCCGCATATCCAAATCGCACATTACCGTCCAAACCTCTGGCTCACAGATGTTCTTCGCTTTCTTCCGGGGCTGTCCACCTGTCAGCAAATACACAGAGGAATAAATCAGTAAACCAAGTGCAATAGCTTCTCAGCTCTTTTAGTGTTTATGAAAGGGACTGCGATGGATTCTGCACACATCAGAGAGTTTACAGAAGGAAAAGCAGATAGCATTTCCACATTTAAGAACCAAGTACTCAACCAGTTTGACAAAGCCAAAGGATAGAGCCGGTGAAGAACCCTACCCCGGGGCCTCAAATTTAAGCAGTTTCTTAGTAAACAGTGCCACCGTGTGGTGGTCCATTCTAGAATGGCTTTCAATTCGCTATTAATGAAACTGCATTTAATAAGGAACAACCAAAATATTTTTCTCACAATGTAACGTTACAAAAACCTCATGGGCTCTATTTAGTAGAATCCAAAAATATTCATTCAATGCTTTTTATATAAACATTTTCTTTTGCTCACTAGTTTATATGTGATACTTTTTATAATAGTTTTACTCATCCTTTTGGAAAAGAATTTACCTTTAAACGTAAAAATATGACACTACAAAGCTAGACAAACTGAAAAGGTAATAGCAAAAAGTATGAGGTAGATCTAATTTTTTATTTTAATTGTCCAAATATATAAAATACAGTGTAATATTTCAGTGCATGTACACTGGGTAATGATCAATTCAGGGTAGTTTTCACTTCCTTTAAACTTTAAAAGAAAATTTATTAGCATGTAGTAATTATACTTGCAGTACAGGGAATACTGCAAGTACTCACTGAGGTCACTCAAATCAGAAGGTCAGTGTGGTGGAAATGCTCGCTTCTCTTTTACTACCATATCCCATTTCAATACTATCTATCTATATATGTCAAATTAATGTATACATCTCTTTGTTATTACACTGTCTCCAAACCCTTTAAGCTCCTCTCTTGTAGAAACTTGTGAAATATATAATAGGTCATTAAGAACCTACTGTAAAAGCTTACTGCTCTGTAGAGCATGTGTATTTACCACTCTGTATTTGATATTCCTAATATATCTTCCTTCCCCTGCTCCTGCCTTCTCAGCTCCCAGTTGCCTCTAGGATATACTCTGGTCTGTTTCTTTTAGCATCCACATAGGAAAAGAGAACACGCGGTCACTTTCCTACTGCACCTGACTTATTTCCCTTAACACAAGGACGTGCAGTTATTTCCATTTTGCTACAATTACTAGGATCTTATTCCTTTTCATACATAAACTGGTTCTCTAAAGCATTGGTTTCAATTTGATCTATAAAGACTACACGAAAAAGCTCTCTAATGTGCTTTGAACTATATTTCTGCTGAACTCTAGTGTTGTGCTTCATAAAAATGTATAATGAATGTTATTTTTCTCCTTCTTTGTATTTCTAGTTTCACTAGAATCTTAAATAGTTACGAAATTAACAGGAAAACTAAGAGGGCATATACTGTTTGTGCTCATCTTCACAGAAAAAAAACAGTTTTTGGAAAGATAAAACAAAATCACTTTTTTCTATTTCAAAGCAAATAAAAAATAACAAAGTAACAACATAGACAAAAACAAAACAACAAAAAAGCAATAAAAATTATACAGAGTTTCAAAACCGAATGATAGGAATTAACAGTGGTTGTTATATTACATATTATTTTCTTCAACGAAGTTGCTCAGATTACCAGATATAAGAATGCAAGATTGACCAAACCATTAAAGAGAATAAAACATAATAAAACAAACATTAGAAATGGTACAGTGCTTCACTAAACAAGATGGTAAGAATTCACCAGTGGTTGTTATATTGCATATTGTTGTCTTCAAATTAGTTGTTCAGATTACCAGATATAATAATTCACTATTTTTATTTAGAAAATCCTTGTACACAGACACTCCTTCTTGCACCGAATCCAATTCTATCATCTCATCATTTAAACAAGTTTTCACTGAATTTATCTTCATTGGTAACCAAAATGTGATGCCCTAACTTAGATGAATTCTTCTTCACTTTGATCTTCGCACTCAAAATAGTTAGATCCCACCAAAGTACAAGGAAAATGAACAATATCCACTCATATTACATCACTTTCTGAAGAATGTAAAAGCTACATACATATGAAGTTTGAAATAAAATAAAACTAACATCTTATTTTAGCTCAAATATACTTTTTTGTTTTGGTACCGGGAATTGAACTCAGGACCTCATGCTTGCCAGGCAGGCACTGTGCCACTGAGCTATATTCCTGGCCCTGCACTTTTATTATGTAAAAATATAAAATAAAAACATTTTATTTACATTTTAAAATAGTAATTTTATCTGAATAAAATACAACAATTAAATTTAACTCTTCTAAGAAAGGATTCACAGAAGGTCGCGTGCTTAATTAATCATGAACTCTTTATGCTAAGACAAAGCTGATACATGGGAACCAAAAGGTACAGAAAGTTTAAATCGGAGATAAAGGTTTTCCTTTCAAAAGAGGAAGGCCAACCTCCTCAAAAATAAGCCAAACCTCATTTCAGATTATTATATCTTGACCCAAAGGGAATCTTTGCCTAAGAGAGCTATCCAAAATAAGTGAGGAAACACTGAAATCCTATTAGTGTGAAGTATTTTCTCTTAGCAAGTCATTGGTCACCTTACAGTGTGTATAACATCAGCCAGTTCTTCTGTCTCAGTTTAGTTCTTATGTGATCAGCCAACTGAGGTGCTCCTGAAGTTTGATAGAGGGTGGAACAGTCCTAACGCCTGTCATATTCCAGCGTTAGAACGCTACTGTGACTAAACTTAGCCACATTTTCTCTTGTCTGCTCATTCATCTTCAATATCAGTCATATCCCTTCACTAATCATTAGCACAATTATACCCATTATAACGATTCTCATAAAATGGGCTAAAATATTTTTGTATTAAAATATATACATTTTGGGGGGGGTGGTTTTCTCCGGTACCAGGAACCGAACTCACGACCTTGCGCTTGCCAGGCAGGCGCTTTGCCGCTGAGCTAAATCCCCAGCCCTTGTGTTAAAATTTGGCGATATGGAGTTTAAAATTTGGTGATATGGAAAAAAAAGCTTTATTTTCTCATAGTGAAATTTGATGTACCAAAATCTCTCACCTATGCATGGAAAGAAGTCTGGAAAAAGGTTCCACAGGAAAATGTTCCTGCCTGGTGTAGGTGGGAGGAAAAGTAGATGTTCTCCAGGGCAGCGACAGACTCAAGGGTCAGAGAAAATTAGCATGTGATGAGCGGAGGAAGAGATTGACCGATCCTGCCCACATTTACCACTAGAACAACACAGGAAAGGCAGGATTATTCCAGAATTAAAATACATTGTTAATAATTTAGGTTACCAAACACAAGAAACTGAATGTTATGTCATGTAATGAGGGAACTTCTCCAAAACCCTGTTCAGACAGACCTGTCACAGACCACACTCTCAGTCCTTATTATATGGGTGATTTTCATGTCAGAGAGTCTATGGGGATAAATTTGGGTGCATGTGTAAAGCTGTCTTTTGTGCAAAGCTGGGCTTTCTAAGCCTTTTGATTCCTTTCTAAATATATCTCAACTCTTTGTCAAAGATATTTATTAGGCATTCTTATATAAATGATAGTATAATAGGTTTTAAAAACTAGTTTCTCAAGAAAAAAAGACAATGAGATAAACATCATCACTTTAATGAATTTCTCTTATATTCAAATTTAAAAATCACTTTTTAAAGTAACCTACTTTTAATATATAACAAAGATTTGTAAGGCTTTTAACTATTACTTGTTGGCTCTATTTCACTTAATTCCTTTTATTACAGTTTGAAAAACTTTCATATGAAAACCTGTATTTTAGGACATTTATTTAACTCTATGAACCAGTAATAAAGACAAACCTTTTCTTACTATTTCCAATGAAATGCAACTTCCTAAATTCAATGTCAGAAGCAGTGAGTCAGAACCAAATAGCACGAAGATTTGTAAAGCAGAAATTGCAAGTGTTTTTTGTTGTGCTGAAGGATTAGGACTGGGAGGGGTATTCCATTTCACATAATATTTCACCAAAAAAGTATCAAAAATTGGAGAATGTTAAAGTTTGGAATTTTCAGTCCTGGAAGTAATGTGTATCTTCTTTACGACCGGTGTGTATTTGGTTTTTTATTTTAAAGAGAATAGTAAAAAAAAAAAAAAAAAGAACAATAGCAGCATACCAACATCACAGACATAAACAAAACAAAGCAAGCACATTAAAAGTGATACAGGGTTTCAAAACAAAATAATAGGAATTAACAGTGGTTGTTATATTGCATATTGTTATCTTCAACTACATTGCTCAGATTACCAGATGCAAGAATGGAAGATTGCTCAAACCATTAAAGAGAAAAGAAAATAATTATTATATACAACATTAGTGATAATACAGAGTTTTACTAGACAAGAAGGTAGGAAGGAATTCACCAATGGTTGTTACATTGCATATTGTTGTCTTCAAATCAGTTGCTCAGATTACCAGATACAAGCATGCAAAATTGGTCAGAATATAAAAAATTTTAAACATTAAATGTTTCTTTCAATATACCATCAGACATCAGCTGTACAGTTATCCCAGATATATATATATTGTCTCCCTTCTTTCTTTTTTCTCCTTTCCTTCATCCAAGTTGTGCCTTCCTTTGAGCAATGTCCTTCTTTTCCTAACATCTATGGTATTTTTGAGTTTTATTCACTCTTTCAGGTTCCTACATCAGGGAGACAATATGTTTACACATGTGGGTCTGATTTATTTCACTTTTGAGTATAAAAATACCACACCTTTGTTATCCATTCCTCAGTTGATGGGCATTTGGGTTGTTTCCACGATTTAGCTGTAACAAATTGTGCTGCTATAAACATGGGTGCACATATGTCACTGCGGTACGATGTTTTTAATTCTTCTGGGAAAATAGCTAGAACAGGGTTACCTGGGTTAAGTGGGACTTCTAGTCCTAGTTTTGTGAGGAATCTCTAAACTGATTTTCGAAGTGGTTTCACCAATCTACACTCCCACCAACCGTGAATTGGGGTTCCTTTTTTCCCATAGCATCTCCAGCATTTATTATTGGTTGATTTCTGAATGATAGCCATTCTTTCTGGGGTGAGATAGAATCTCATTGTTGTTTTAATTTGCATTTTTTGAATGACTAATGTTATTGAATATTTTTTCATGTATTTATTTGCTATTTGTATTTCCTCATTTGAGAAGGGTATATTCATCTCAGATGCCCATTTTTGGATTGGATCTTTGAATTTTGCTGGCTTCATTTTTTTTAATTCTTTATATGTTCTAGATAGAAGTCCTTTGTCTGAGGGGCAGTTGGCTAATTTTTCCCAATTTGGGGGTTTTCTTTTTACCCTATTGGTGATTTATTTTGATGTGCAAAAACTTTTCAGTAAGATGAGATCTCAGTTGTTGATTTTTTGAAGTGTTTCCCATGGAGTTTCATTTTTGTCTATGAACTCTCTGCCTACCCCATGTCTTCAAGATGTTTACCTACTTTCTATTCCAATAGATTTAGTGTTTCTGTTTTAATATTTAGATCTTTGATCCTTTTTGACTTTAGTTTCGTGCATGGTGTAAGACATGGGTCTAGATTTAGTCTTTGATATGTAGAAAGCCAATTTTTCCAGCACCTTTATTGAAGAGGCTACCTTCTTTCCAGTGAATATGTTTGGCCCCTTAGTGAAAGGTAAGGTGGCTGAGTGCATTTGTAGCTGTGTCTGCATCTTCTAATCTGTTCCATTGATCTTTAGGTCTGTTTTTTGCTCATACCATGCTGATTTTATCACAGTA
>NW_004955418.1:23991830-24085912 GCF_000276665.1 Chinchilla lanigera | reverse complement strand
ATTTCTTTTATTTCTCTCTCTTGTCTAATGGCTCTAGCTAATATTTCCAGAACTATATTGAATAGGAGTGGTGATAGTGGACATCCTTGTCTTGTTCAAGATTTTAAAGTGAAAGCTTTCAATTTTTGACAATTTAGTGTAATGTTAGCTGTTGGTTTGTCATAGGTTACTTTGTTTAGATTGAGGTAAAGACCATCTATTCTTATTTTCTGTAGGGTTTTTATCATGAATGAGTGTTGAACTGTATTAAAAGTTCAACATCCATTCTCCATCAATCTTTTTTGGCATTGATGAAGATGATCATGTGATTTTTGTCTTTGACTCTATTGACATGGTATATTACATTAATTGATCTGCATATATTCAACCATCACTGCTTTCCTGGGATGAATCCCCCTAGGTCATGGTGTATAGTCTTCTCCATGACTTGTTGTATTTTGTCTGCTAGTATTTTATTGAGAATTTTTGCATCTATATTCATTAGGGAGATCGGCCTGCAGTTCTCTTTTTTGGTTGGGTCTTTCTCTGGTTTTGGTATCAGGATAATACTTTCCTCCAGGAATGAGTTGGGGAGAATTCCTTCCCTTTCAATTTCATTAAAGAGTTTAAGAAGAACTGGTGTTAAATCTTCTCTAAATTTCTTGTAGAATTCAGCTGTGAATCCATCAGGATTTTCTTCATTGGCAAGTTTTGAATTATATTCTCAATTTCACTGGCTAATATTGAGTTATTCAGGATTTTGATATATTCTTCATTCAGCTTTGGTAATTCATATGTATCTAGAAATCTGTCCATTTCCTCTGTGTTTTCTATCCTATAAGAGTAAAGATTTTCAAAATAGGTACTGACGATCTTCTGAATTTCTGCAGGATCTTTTGTGATTTCACCCCTTTCATTCCTTATTGCATGTATTTCAGTTTTTTCTTTCCTTTTTGATAAGGTTGGCTAGGAGTTTATCTCTTTTATTTATTCTTTCAAAGAACCAACTCTTTGATTCATTATTTTTTTTTATTTTTTTTTTAGTCTCCATAGTGTTAATTTCTGCCCTGAACTTTATAATTCCCTGTCTTTTTTGTTTGTTTTTTTTTTGTTGTTGTTGTTGTTTTTTGTTTTTTGTTTTTCTCCGGTACCGGGAACTGAACTCACGACCTTGTGCTTGCCAGGCAGGCGCTTTGCCGCTGAGCTAAATCCCCAGCCCCTCCCTGTCTTTTTTGGTCTTTGGGTTTGACTTGCTCTTCTTTTTCTACAAGTTTGAGGTGCAGCATAAGATTGTTTGCTTGTGCTATTTTTGTTTTCTTGAGGTGGGAATTCATTGCTATAAATTTCCCTGTGAGGACTACTTTCATTGCATCCCACAGGTTCCTGTAAGTTGTATCTACATTTTTGTTTGGTTGTAAATAGTGTTTGATTTCTTCTTTGATTTTATTGGTTGCTCCTTGGTTGCTCAGGAGGGTGCTACTTAATTTCCATGTATTTATGGAGCTTTTGTGACTTCTTTTGTCATCAATTTCAAGTTCATTGCACTATGGTCTGATGGTATGCATGGGATAATTTCAATTCCTTTGCACTTACTTACACATGTCCTATGTACTAGCATATGGTCTGTTTTAGAGAATGTACCATGTGCAGCTGAGAAGAATGTATATTCTGATGCTGTTGTATGGAACACTCTGTAAAAGTCTACTAAGTCTATTTGTTCACCAGTTTAAGTTCTGTTATTTCTTTCTTGATTTTTTTCTCTAGTTTATCTATTTTTTTGTGACAGCGGTGTGTTAAAGTCCCTTGGTATGACTATGTTGCTACTTATTTCATTTTTCATGTTTGTTAAAATTTGTCTTATATAGTTGGGTGCTCCTGTATTGGGTGCATAGATATTTATGATTGATATCTCTTCCTTTTGAAGTTTTCCCCTCACAAGAATGTAGTGACCTTTATCTCTTTTGATTGCTCTTGGTTTGAAGTTCACATTGTCTGCAAATAGAAAAGCTACATCCACTTTTTTCTGAGTTCCTATTGCATGGAGTATTGTTTTCCATCCTTTGATTTTCAGTCTATGAATTTCCTTTTGAGTTAAATGTGTTTCTTTTATATAGCATATAGTTGGATTTTGTTTCTTGATCCACTCTGCTAGTCTGCTTCTTTTGATTGGTGCATTGAGACCACTTGTACTGATGGTTATAACTGATATGTATTGGCTTATCTTTGTCATGATAGTTTCCTGCTGTTGGATCCTCCTTTTTTCCTTTGTTTAATTACTTGTCCTTCTTGGTGGTTCCATTCTGTTGTTGCTCTTGACATTGTGGTCTGTTTTATCTCTTTCTAGCATATTGTTTAGTAATCTTTGTAGGATTTGTTCGGCACTCATGAATTTCTTCAGTTGTTCTTTATCAGAGAAATATTTTATTTTATTTCTCCTTTAAATTTGAAGGATAATTTTGCAGGATACATCAATCTGGGTTCGAAATTGTTTTCTTTCAGTACCTGAAATATTTCACTCCAAGCTCTTCTTGACTAGATGCTTTGTGTTAAGATCTGCCATGATTTTGATGGGCACTCCTTTATAGGTGATCTGTTCTCTGTTTTAATATTCTGATTTTTTGTTGAGTTTCTGGGATCTTGATCACTATGTATCTTGTTTGTTTAGGAATGTCTTTATCACCATAATTGCTAAAGAATAGCTTTACTGAGTGTGATATTCTTGGTTGACAGGGCTTTTTCTTAAGTATTGCAAAAATTTATACTTTTTTCCTAGTTTATAAGATTTCTACCGAGGAGTCTGCTGTTAGGTGAAATGGGACAACATTATATGTTCTTTCCTTTTTATTACAACCTTAAGAATCTTTCTTTTCTCTTTCACTTTTGACTGCTTCATTATAAAGTGTTCTAGATGAGACCTAATTGAGTTAAATCTGCCTGATGATCTTCGACCTTCAGGCACCTGGATTTTTTTTGTCAGTCTCTAAGTTTTTAATGCTTCCTGCTATGATCTATTTTAACAAGCTTTCTATCCCTTTGCCTTTTTCACTTTCTTGTTGAATATCAAGAACTCAAATATTTTCTCTTTTAATCCTGTCACAAAATTCCCTTTTCTTAATTTTATCCATTGTTTTTCTCCTCTGTGTATTTTCAAAGGGACTATCTTTGAGTTTATCAATTCTTTCTTCTGTGTGACCTATCCTGATATTGTTGCCTTCTGTTACATTTTTAATTTTACTTAGCGTATTTTTCAGCTCAAAATTTGTTTGGTTTTTCTTTTGATTGCTTTCATTTCTTTAAGTTTTTTACTATAACATTGAATAATTTCCCTGTATTCTCTTTAAGTTGACTAATTTTCCTTCAAATAAAGATTTTAAATGCTACACCTAAATGTTCAGCCATAGTGGTTACTATACGGTGAGTATCTGGGACCTTATTTGAACAGTTGTGTTTCCCTGAAATTTCTTGATACTTTTTAGTAGCGACATCATATAGGCATTGAATGATTAGTTATTTATTTCAGTCTTCCTAATCTGGCTTTTTTTTTTTTTTTTTTTTGCCTGTCTTTCCAGGAATTCTAAGCTGCCTGCTTATTTTCTCTGAGTCTGTAGTTACTTCCATTATTTCAGCATTAAACAGCACCCAGGCTTTTCATTGTTGGGAGTTGGCTATCATTATTTTGTCACTCTGTTAGCACTAGAGGACAACCCAAGCCCAGGATTGCCCCAAATGTATAGTTTGTATATGTTTAGGATGAAACAGGAAAGTACATACAAAGTGTAATCTGTCCTCTTAAGCCCCTTTCCAGGCCTGGAGTAGGCTCAAATGCTTCATCTACAGTTGCTAGCCTGTGTTCAGGTACTACAGGACTCTGCCCAGCTCTGGGAAGAATCACTAGAGATAGAGCAGACCCGAACCAGATTCTTACATCTTCCCTCTGGCCACCTGTGTCATCAAACTGTGTCATAGTCTGAGTCCACAGCCCTCCAAAGCCAACACAGAATGGAGGAAGAACCAATGCCTACACTGCTGTGGGCTACCTACTGCTGAAATGGATTAGTAGCACTTGGTTTGCACTATGATACTCAAGGTATTGGTAAAAGCAGTCCCATAGCCACCAAGGCTCACACTACACTGGGTCATGCGAGAGTCCCACAACCTCAAGAACCTACACAGTCTTGGGTGTGCTTGAGCCCACATTGCACCTGGAAGTGATTTAAGTCAAAACACACAGTCCGCTTCTGGCATCAGTGTGATCTGCCATTTTGGCTATTATAAAGAGTAGAAGTATACTGAAAGTCCATTTTTCAAACAAATACTAGAAGCAAATAGCACAAGATTCAAATATGGCTAGGAAATTCCTCATTGCTGCTTCCAAGCAGGCAGAAGACTGTTTGAGTCATGCAGAAATCCATAGAAAGGCACTTACATGACTAAAATTTTAAAATTTATGTGTTATATTCAATTTTATTACATTGAAAGTTACTTTACAGATGCCTTTTCTGTATACAGTTACTCTGCCACCATCAAGTCTAAAAGAGATTAATTGCTCAAAAAATTTTCTGAGTAAAATTTAAGTCCATATTCAAATTTTTACCTGTAGTGGAACTGCCATGCTTTATCTTAATAAAAATTTTTTTATTTTTTAAGAGAATAATTCTTTTTAAAGGTTCCAATATTAAAAATTGAATGTCGCCTTAAAATACAGGTTTCAACAATATTTTCTCTTTGACTTGTGTCACGTGGGTTGGCTGGTAATTTTTGAATTACATACTGTGTCAATCAATGTTAATTGCACTGTCTTCTTCAAATTTGCCAGGCAGAGTTTCTGATATAATCCAACTTTTAAAACCGTTTGTGATAATTACTGCTGCATCTGTTTCCACATTCTAGGCCAGATATAGAGACAAATGGGTGTTAGAAGTGTAGTTACCCAATTTGTACATATAAATGTCTCGTCCATTTATATCAAACCAAATGTCTCCCTTAATTTCATCTAAATGCCTTGAATTGATATGACTTTAAAAGCACAAAGATAAAGCAGCATTGTTTAGAGCCATTGAAATAACCCATTAAAAAAGTTCGAGCTTAAATTTTGATTAAATGACTAATTAAAAATAAAATGTAACTGTGCACTGTCTCAGTCTTAGAGAAGGCCATGACAGGAAGAGAAGAATCACCCAATTCATAGAAATAATGACAAGTAAATAGCATAATGAAATCTGCTGAATTCTAATTTGCTAGTGGCTAGTTTTCCAGTACAGATAAGGGCAGAATTTGCCACATTCATCCAACTAGAATACATGTCTGTGGGAAATAGAATATGAAAAGCTACTTAAAATTTAGAAATTGTAGACTAACTGCTGCTGAACCACTAAGTGTTCTATAATTTTATATTTGAAAAATCCAACTTATTTGAGATTTACCTTTTTGTCCTAATAATAGCCCTAATGTAACTTCTATGTTGAGAAAGTTGGTATAATAAATCATGAAAAATGTGAAAATGAATTTCAAGTATCAATCACAAAACATTCAGCCATACTCAACATCAATTTTAAAGAACAAAAGCCACGAAATATGTTCTAATATTATTTTTGTTAAATAATGACTAATAAAGAATAAGACATCTTGAGCCTATTATTTCAAAAAGATTTTTGATAAAATTTATACCAACATGCTATAACAAAGAGGAAATAAGGTGAAGTGTCTGAAGAACAATCATACAGAAAACCTGTTTTTAAAAGCAGTAGTTCATCAATTTTTCCTGAGGCAGGGATTTATCCTTTCTACACTCAGTCATTTTTAGTACTATGTGAGTCTTAAAAATTAAAAGCATTACCCTCAAAATGTCCAACTGCACATTAGTTGAAGTGACAATAATTTAGAAACAGCCTGAATGTCCTCAAGTGGAAACATATGCATCCACAATATGGATTATCAAGGAGATATTAAAAGATTAAGTCATCCCTGCTTCTATTGTCCTTGTAAAATGTCTGAGACTCATTCTTGAAAAAAAAACCAAAAAGTTAATGTATGATACTATTACATATATACATATATGCTAAGGATTACAGAATAATATAAGACTGCTAAATATAATATATAAGATTATAATAATATATTATATGGTTATAAGACTATTGAAAATGCTTGGAATAATACATATTAAAGCAATATGACTGGCTATCTCAAGGATAGAAATGTACTATTTTTTTCTGCATTTCCCTTGTTTTTTTAACCTGTACTAACAAATACACACTATCATTTTTAAAAGGAAGAAATCATTAGCCAGTGTGGTGGCACGCCCTGTAATCCCAGCACTCTGGAGGCTGAAGCAAGAAGATGCCTGCAAAGTTGGAGGTCATCTTGGGCTACATAGTAAGTTTAAGCCCAGCCTAAACTACATAAGAACCTGCCTCTAAATAAATAAATAAATAAATCTAAACAAATCAAATCATATGAATATGAAGAAGAGGAAGCTCCAGCACATATCAGGCATGATTCAGTTAAAATAAAAATTAGATTAAATATGTGTCTGCTCGAGTATGCTGGGAGAGTCTTATTTTTTCCAGCAGTGTAGAAGGATAATCTTATTTTTATATCTATTTCTGTGCCACTAACACCTTTTCCCCAAACCAGTACATCAGTCAGACCAGTTCATAATAGTCATGATGCCGTTTCTTGTTCTGAGTACTATTCCAGTTTCCACAGGATTGGCTAAAAAGTAAAGACATGGCCGATTGTCTCTGCAGCTAGGGTTGAGTCCCTATCTGTGGAGATGAGGAAGCACTTCAACTTCTCCAAAGGCCACCAGAGCAGAGGCTAGGGTAGGAAAGGAAGAGTATTGGGAATTGAATCAGCCGGAAAGAGGTGAAAATAGCGCCGGGCTCACGAAGCAGTCCAGCTGCGGGAAAACAGGGCAAACCGTGGAGCTCCCAGGAATCCCCACGGTGGCAAGCTGGTTAAGTGGTGTGCCAAGCAAGCATGCTCAGCTGTCACTTTGGAATCTGCAAGGTCATCCAAACAGGCTCTTCTGACAAATTCCATCCTGACTACACTTCAAAAAAATTGCATGCATAAGGCAATCATTTCTGATCACACCACCTGTGACAGTCATCAAATTGCTTCCTCTCAGCCCCAAACTCTTCCTTTATTGGCTGCTCTGGGATTGCAGAGAAGAGTATTTGATCTACTTTTCCTTTGCCATCAGACACAATGCTAAGCTTTCTCAGCAGAGGGTGTGAGAGAGGCACTGCAGAAGGAAAAGGTTTTCCTCTTGGGTTCTGGTGGTTTATTTGCCAGTTTCCTGCAATTCACACAGCTGCCCCAGCGCTGGTGCCCCCAACTCCACACCCAGCTTCTGAACAGCACCCAGCTGCTCCTGCCCTGGCTCCTGCTGTACACAGCTGCAAAGATTTCCTGCACCTGTGGGCGATTTCGTATAGAAGTGTTTCTTCCCTTGAAAGCCTCCCCTCAGGACCTGGGCACAGATTTTAGGTGTCTTCCCAAAGGGTGACATCAAGCCCCTCCCATCAGCATGGCACCACGGCGACTCCTCTGCCATCAGTCACAGCTGTGCCCTCCTGAAGCCCTGGGACCTCTGCACTGGCTGTCACTTAGCCCTGTGGGGACTGGCTCCTGATACCTGCTGTCCCTACCCTTTTTAGAATTATCTTTACTTCCTGTTGACTGATCCCTCATTAATCTGTTATAGTTCATTGCTCTTTATATTAAACTTTCCCTATGTAAATTACTGTGTGGCTTTCCTTTCCTGATTGGACTCAGATCAGTACAACTGATCCCAAAGCTAAAGGCTTGCTTTCTTCCTTAGAAACAGTTCAGGGGAAAGAACTGAAAATCATTAATATAAAATTTTCTCTCTTTACATTACATACTGTGTCTTATATAAATTTAGTCATAATTAAAATGCACCTAGTTTTTAATTAGACTTTATTTTGGAGCAGTTTTAAGATCACAGCAAAATTGAAAGTACAGAATTTCTATATACCATCTGTCCCACATATGTATATTTTAAACAAGCGTCTAAGAATAACAGTTATTCGATTACTTAACTCTACAAGTCACATGTAATGTGGAAATCTTTTTCCCAAATGTGAAGTAACTCTCAGTGCCTTCAAATATTTAAAAAATTTATTCTCAAACCAAAATGATTCTTTTCCTAGATATTCATTTAAAATATGAACAATAATGAATTCAAATTGAGTTCATTACAAGAAATATAAACTCTAGTACTCATTTAGCAACTTATAAGACTATGGCCAAGACTGAGGCCTTAAAAGATTATTTTGAGTATGAATGCTAGACTCTTCCCTGTCAGTGTAATTTTGTGTAAACTACTTCTCTGTATTCAGTTTTTCTCAAGTATACAATAGAAGTAATGTATTACTTGCTTTATAGGATTTTTGTAATCTTTAAATGAGAAGATCCATGCAAAATTCTAAATTAACATAGTTTGGTAAATGGAAAATTCATAAAAATATAAGCTATATTATTATTACTAGAAATGAAAATGATCATTTACAACTGTATCAAAAATTTACAGGTTAGAAAGATTAGAGGCTAAAATAATCAAATTAAAATGGTGTGGTTTATGTCTAGACATCCTCCAAGAGCCGCATGTGATGATGAAAAATGATTTTTTGAAAGCGAATGGATTATGGGAGTTTGTACCTGATTTGTAGGTAAGAGACGGCTGGGCAGAGGAGGCCAGCCCTGAGGGTGTGACCTGGGCTCATTTCCCTGCCCATATCCTCTTGCAGCAAGCAACTGTCCCACGCCAAGCCTCCACCATGCGGTCCCAGTTCAGAGCCTGCTTACCATGCAAGGAATGAAACTGCAAGAACGTGAGCTAGAATATCCCTCCTCCTTAAGCTGTGAGTGTTGGGTATTGTGTCCCAGCAACAAAAAAGGAACTAAGACATATAACAAAATAATTTAGAGGCAAATCTTTAGGCCAGTCAAATCTGGAGAAAACTATTATCATGAATAACTTGGAGTGCTAACATGGTTGGACGCTCAGCTAGCCTTCTAACCAGAATTCTTTTTATATGTAAAATATGGTTGATGCATCATATACCAAAATAAGCTCTACTTATATTTTACTAATTACTATGCAACGAGTAAGGCTTAAATGCAATCTATTATTTTGTCTTTTTTTATTAATACATGTTTGCATCACACAACGTTCACACTCCTTGTGTGAGTGGAGCTGGTGATGGACATCTCACATCTGCACTCCTTCTTTATCCCCTCCCCCCACTGTCACCCTCCATCTCTTGATTACCTCACCATTTGAAAAAGGTCTTCCTACTTCCTATTACCATTTATTTTGCTTTTTATTTGTATTTTGAGTTTCTCACCGAAGGGGAACCATGTCGTATTTAAGCTTGTGTCTGATTTATTTCACTTAACATTCTGGTTTCAAGGTGCCCCCATTTTTCTACAAATGACTCAAGTTTCTGACATTGACTAAACTAAATTGAAGGGCTAAACTAAATTTAAACAAATTGCCTTTAGGCATATTCGGATTGACATGTGGTTCATTTCTTTCTAAAAAAAATTCACTCAAATGCAAGAAAAATTATTATTTAGATCCTGAAATTTATAAAATTTTGGCATGGTATTTTAATGACTAATCCTCTTTTAAATTAGATGAAAAGATCATAAGGGAACACAATCATGACCTATACATTAGAGGCCTTAGATTGATTGGAGAAACAGACTGATGAAATCCTGAAGGTGAAGGGTTATGGAAACCCAGTCAGAATAGGAGACAGCACATGGGGCCACAGTCGTGGAAGGCAAAGTGGCTGCACTCAGGCTTCAGGAGGTTTTTCAAGTGTCAATGAGTTGAATGGACCCATAACTGATTTAAAAAATCAGGGTTGTCATTTTCAGCTTAGGTTAGATGGATCATAGTTTTTTAAGTTAATAGGTAAAAATCAAGATTCTCCACTTACATAACAAGAGTTGGTGCCAGTCTACTTCCTGTTTACCTACCACCCCCAACCCCTACTTAGTACTGAGTTTTGCTGACCACGTTTTCAAAAGCGTTACATATTTCATGTATGTTTCTTCTCTTATTTGATGGAATCACTTCCTATATGACATTTCAATAAGTAAATGATAATATGACCCATTTCCCTGAAATCAACGCCTCTATTTTGCATGACACAATGAAATTTTTAAACAGGAAAAGGAAAAGGAAGAATTTCATTAGTGGGGAAGTTTGAAAATATACTTTAAAGAATATCCAGGAAAGGAATAGGGCATTTGACATTCTCTAGAGATCTTTGCTATATAACTCACACATATGAGAAAAGCAGATGTTACTAATGCAAAATGCCAGCCTAAAACACCCTGCATCTATCCATCAAAATCACAGAGAATGCTTCATCAGAATTGAAATAGTCTTCTGTCAGGAGTGAGTCCTAGAAATCTGATCAAGTATACTAATCTTTTAATACTAGATTATAATTTTAGGTTTAAGAATATACATTTAGGGAAGTAGTTTCTCTAAGGAAGGCTGAGGAACGTGTTAGGACCCTGGGGTGAGTCAAATTCAATAGTAGAGTAGGCCCAGATTGATTTTTAATAATCTGATTAAATCCATTAAAATTCTACAGTCTCAAACAGGACCCAGGTGACCCAAGGTTTTTTTGGTTTTTTTGTTTTTTTGGTTTTTTTTTTTTTGGTTTTTCTCTGGTACAGGGAACCGAACTCACAACCTTGCACTTGCCAGGCAGGCGCGTTTTCCGCTGAGCTAAATCCCCAGCCCCTGAGCTAAATCCCCAGCCCCTGAGCTAAATCCCCAGCCCCGACCCAAGGTTTTTTTAGATCACTTCAAACTATAGTCTTTTTCCCGTACTAGCCTCTTACCGGAGCAAAGAAACTGGTGTAGCCATTCTAGTCCTTGGTATAGCTCAGTTTCCACCATGACGAGAAGACGGCCCATGCAGCTGCAGTAGGAGATACTTTATAAATGTTCCTTAATGCAAGCTGGTTCACGAGGCAAGGAGTGAATGGCGTAAAATTATGTCCAAAATGTCTACAACCGAGCACCCAAAAAGTGGGAGAAGTGAATACCTAACACGTGTGAAAGTTTCTTTCAAGTTTAATGAGGAGGGTTTATGAGTTATAGCAAATGCCAAAGAAAGTGAAAAAAGAATCTATTAAACTTGTTTGTGTTCTTTTCTTAATGGGCACATCAACGATGATTGTGGTTTCATTTACCAAAAAAAGCACACAAGTTTAAATTGGATTTAACACTATTAACAGATTTCTTCCTCAAACTATGTAAGTAAAAATACTTAGGAACCATCATCATTTTCTTTTATTGTTTGTTATCCCACATTTCAAAACACTTTCAGAATAATCTGGGGAATAACCAGGATTAAGAAGAGCCATTACTAGAACAGGAAAAAGGTAATACTTCAATGAATTGTAAGGCTGTGTGGTGACTCTTTGCTGAATTCCAACTTTATCAGACATAGTTATAGGTAACTATAACCATTATCATATTTAATACTCAAAACTAGACACTGAATAACTTGCTACAGATTAATACAACTAGCATGTACAGAGCCCAGCATCAGATCCAGATCTGCCTGACTCTAAAACCCATCCTCCTTCACCTAAACTGAGTGGCTTTCTAAGTTAACTTCTTTAATAAATGGTGAAATAATTGGCCTTTTTAAATACATATATATAACATCTCATAGATAATCAGAATCGCCAATGTCCTGTAAATAATAGTCACTAAAGAGTTTCTAAATCACGGTCAACTAACATCTCCAGAAAAAGACCATCACTCAACTTAAAATATATGAAAATAGAATATCTACTATTAATAAAAATATGCATCTGTATTGGTCTGTTATCTTCTTGCTGAGACAAAGTGCCCAACACCTGCAACCAAAAGGAGGGGAGAGCTATTTAGCTCACAGTTTCAGAGGTTTCAGTCCGTGGTCAGCTGGTTCTGTAGAAACATCATGGCAGAAGAGCGTAAGGAGCAAAGCCACTCACTTCCCGACAGCTGGGAAGCAGAGCACATGGGAAAAGGACCAGAGAAAAAGGGACCAGATGTGTCACTTATGGTCATGACCCCACGGCCAGCCCAAGCACACCCAAAGTACGCTTCATTAGACGACTCTCAAGCCAATCAAGTGGACAACCAAATATATATATATATAGTACAATACATAAATTATTTTTATCTATATAAAATATTTTGTTTTACTTTTTATTTCACAATAAGTATGTTTTTAAATATCCTGAGAAAAACTTAATCCATAGTCTTATTTAGCAGTCAATTTATTTTGATTTTTAACAAGAATTATTTCTAGGGTCCTGTAAAATAAATAATCTAGTACTTTACATAGTAAAATTCTAAAACCAGTGAAGTCTTTCCTTCAATATGGAAAAAAAAAATAGCAAAAACATTTCCTTGAGATCTTAAAAATAGAACAAAATAGACACAAAAACATGAAATTTAACACAATTTTTTGTAATAATATCTAATAGAAATTATTTTTTATTTGCACTTTATTTAATAGAATCATCTCTACTACCCAGGTTCTACGATCATTTTCTGAATATGCTTCAGCCCATCTGATGCTATGTAACTCTGATAATCCAGTCAGTAGAAAGAAAAATTTTGAATTCATTTATCTTACAGTGACCCATTTAGAAAGTCAAGATGTTGTAGTGTAAACTGCAAATTTTTCAGTCATATGCTGAGACATCTAATGCCAACACTTTTTTGAGGCCTACAGAACCTCCTACCTCTTTTTAAAAAAGAAATCCATCACTGAAGATAGATAAGCATGAATAGAATGTGTCGAATCATTGCTAAATCTAAAAAGAAAAAAATATTGTTCAGTGGTTCACTGTTAAGTCAATAATTTGACAAGCACTCCATGCATTTTAACCATGGTACACTACCTTATGCTGCAACTCAGATGTAGGCAATGTGGAAAAAGTGATAGGGACAATACTCTTGTCCATATATGGCAGGGTGACATGAGAGAAAACCACTCTTGATTTTCACCCAGGTCTTTATTCACCAATAGGCTCTGTTGTGATATGAAGTACTCTATACATGCTTATCCTATGTTTATTCAAAGGCCACCTCCTGAGGAAGTCCTCCTTTATTACCTACTGCCTACCCATTCTTCAAAACAGAGCAGTAGCTTTCTATTCTTCAACCGAAAGAACTCTACCAGCGCACTTATTTTATTATGTTGTAATAAGTGTGGGTTTTCATACCAGAACATGGAACTTGTGTCTGATAAAAGTATATTCTGTCATTGTTTAACACAGAATTTTCTTCTTAGCATTTTCCTCCAAACTAAAATATAAAAGTTTTCTAAGCCCTTTAAACAACCTGGTCAGTCTAGCCTCAGTGGTCTTTGATTGGTAAATGTCCCCATGCCTCAAAAAACAGCAAACACTAAGTTACAATCTACATATGTGAAGATGACCTACAGAATTATCTGGAGTTTAAGTCATTATGGTTCCTTGTGCATAAATGTTTCTCCAAATAACTTAAGTATCTTGAATAGTGCATAAAATAGATGAAGTCATTCAATAGACACATACTAAGTAGTACTGCATCACTGTGCCATATACTTGACAACATCAACTCGTAAGGAAGAACATTGTATCTTGGCTCAGTTTCAGAAGGTTCAGTCCTTGTTTAGTCATGATGCTAAGACCACTAGATATCATGGCAGGAGCACTTGATGGGAGAGATCTGTTCATTGCATGGTTACTGGGAAGCAGGGAGCTAGGGAAAGCTGGTAAGACCCCAATATCATCTTCATGGGCCTGCATGCAGTGACCCAACTTCCTCTCAGTAGGCCTTGATGTCTAACAGTTCTACCACCTCCCCTAGTGTGACAGGCTGGTAATGAATCCTTTGATGTTTGGCCTTTGGGGAACACTAAAGATCCACACAGTTGCAACCCATGCACCAAGCACTGAGCTAACAACTGGAGATCCAGGTCCAGGACCTCAAACGTCCTACTTGTGCCGTCTCCCAGCAAGCCTTAACATGTGTCACAATATTAACAGATTCCTTTCCCAAAGATCTTCTGCACCTTCTTATATGCAAATGTAAATTATAATCTCGAAGACAGCACTCTCCAAATTGTATTGATTTCACTACTCTGTTTTCACAATCAATCTTGAAGAAGCATCACGTGAGACTGCCATGAGGCCAGGTTTTGGAACTGTGGTAAGATACACAAGAGAATCACCTTAAAAGGAGGAGGAAAATTTTATTTAGGCTCATAGCTTAATAAGGTTTAGTCTCTGGTCTCTTGAGCCTTTTGCTTTCTGCTGTGACAGCACAGTATATCATGGCTGGAGCACATGGTAGAGGAGGCCTACTCACTTTACGGTATCTGGCAAACAGACAGACAGAAAAGATGAGGAAGGGGCAGGAGTCCCAACATCCCCTTGCAGACACACCCCCTACTGACCTAACTTTTCTCGCCTCATTCCCAGTTCATTAAACTTCCACAACGTCCCAATAAATAGTGTCAAACACTGGTAACCAAGCCTTTAACACACAGTCATGGGTAGACATTCAAAACCACTCTGTAGCAAATAATCTGCACACTACCTCCTTGAATTCATAGGCAAGGAAAGAGGTAACTATAATCTAAGGAAGTGAGAGATGCTGGCATCACAGGGTGGTATGAAAGTACAGAGGAAGATTTCAAAGACCAAGGAAGTAAGGGAAAGTTTCTACAAAGAAGTTATACAGAAATCGATCTCTAAAACTAAGTCTGAAGAAGGGGAAGTCTGCGGCAAGGTCTTCAGAAAGACTTCTCAGGCATGGACAAAGGACAAAGTGGCCTGCTGTACACAATGCTACATAACCCGTGGACATTAGTGGTGCAACATTTGTGGAAGGCACCAACAGGGCTTTGTTGAGAGCCTGACTGCTAAAGTCAGGAATCCTCATCACCCCGCCCCTCCTCTTCCAAAAAGTATGCAAATCCAAAAAGAACAGAAATGAAAAATTAAACTTAAAAATTTTTCTAAGAAGACAGACAACACATAACCTATAGATTCCTGATGATCAATATTCATCGTCAAGACCATGTTTTGAAGTTAATGAGGGGTAGAATCACAGAAAGTGGAGCCATGTCCAGGATTGCACCGGATCCTAGAAAGCACAGACAAAGACATGAGAGAAGCACCCTGAAACCTAAAAACTGCAATCTCTGCTTACAACAAGGGTCCAGGAAGTGTGCTGACCAAAGCAGGTGCAATTTGGTTTCAACTTCAGAAGGTGAGGGGCTCAGAGAAAGAATCACACCCAAAGCCCCACTTCAGGAACCTGCCTCTGTGCTAGCCGCAGAGAAGCAGCCACTTGCTCTACTTAACTGGATTGCAGCTTCCAGAAAAGAGTTGATCCTCCAAAAGCTCAATTCATCCAATTTAACTAAATTAACAAAAATGAAACAAGTAAAAAATCAATACAAAAGCAGTATGAGGTGAAAGGTGTTTAAAAAAAAAAACACCAGAAAAATGTGACCAAGAAGAACGAAAATCAAACAAAAAATCCCTAGAGTGTCTTAAATCATTTCATGGAATCTCATTAATTAAAACTGTGGGAGGGAAACATGAATCAATAGGTTACTGATTAGATTAGCAAATTCAGAAACTGACCCAAATATACAGGCAATTTTAGTATATGGCAAAAGCAGCAAATTACATGAACATGAAACCGGGCTATTGAATAAATGCTATCAGAGCAGCTGAATGAACTTCTGAAAAAATCCTAAGTCAAATCTGCACAACATGTACTATACCGAGATAAGTCTCAAAGAGAGAAAAAAGTTTAATGTCATCCAACTCTGCTAAAGAAACTCCAACAATTCATATTCCCACCATAAAGCAACTGAGAGAATATTCAATTTTCCAGCACTTGGCATTTTAAAATATTTTAATATTTGCAAACTCAATGAATTGAACCATGGCCCCTTGTTTTAAGTTTGCATTTTCCTGATTACCGTGACTTGAACGTAGTGAATGTATTTATTACCTATTTGGATTTCCTCTTTTGTGAATTTGCCTGTTTGTAACTTTAGTCCACTTTCCTCTGTTTGGCTGTCTTTTTCAGATTGTTTTACGATCTCTTTACTTTCTAAAACATAATCTGTCGTTTGTTTTACATGAGGCAATTGTTTTCTTCTATGTCATTGTTTACTTTTTAATTTTCAGTATAGTGTCTTCTGATGTGCACTTTTTATTATGGATGCAGACCAATTATTTTTTCCCTTGAGATTTTTATTTTGTGTGTCTCAATAAAAAGGTACTTCTGGTCTCAAGGTCACAAAAATATTCTCCCTCACTGTCTTCTAAAGAGAAGAGAAAAGAGAAGAGAAAGAAGGGTGGAATAGAGAGAGAGATGGAGGAGAAGGAAAAGAAAGGAAAAAAACCTTAATTCTTATGGTGTGTATCTCATACAGTATCCAAAGGATGTGATATGCAGTGAAAGACTAATGACAAACTAAGGACAATAGTTTCATTACATATCACAGATAAATGTCCATAATATAAGAATGCTAAAAAACAATAAGAAAATACAGAGCCATAAGAGAAAAATTGTCAAAATACTTTAACAAACAATTAATAGAAAATAAAATACAAAAGACCCCTGACTGCGTAATAGAAATGTCACCTAGTAAATTAACTAAACCCTAAAAATTTTGAAAAGAGCCTACTGACAAGACAATATGAAGATGGCTCTGGTCATTGCTGATAGGAACATAAATTTGCACAGTGCTCATGGGGGTAGTTTGGAGATTGTTTTACTTACAGTTCTGGCCAACAGTTCCATCTCTGAGAATGTACATTTCACTTACACGGGGAAAATACATGATAATATTCATTTCAGAATTGTTTATAAGAGCAAAAGACTAGAATGTTCTAAACTAGCTACAGGAATCTGGTTTGAAAAATTATAAAACATCTAGTATAGTATAGTATGCAGCTATAAAAAAGAAGTGGGGAGCTTTCTTACTGCCTAAGCAAACTCTGAGATAATATAAAATAATTACCATGGCTATTGGTGGGTGAGTTCTGAGAGAAAGTAATGATTTATTCCCAGAGTCTTTGCAAACCAAACACAGATTACATGTTTTCTTCTTTCTCAATTTTTCAAAGTGTGATTTTACAGCACATTCAATGTATTAAATTTAAAACTCAATTTATTTTAAAATAAGTAAAATCAATAACATTATCATTAAATATAGAAGACAATAAAGGTGGTACCCTGACCTTTTTTCTATCTGCCTTCTATCTCTTCTACAGAAACAGTGGGAACGACTGTCCTAATTAATGCTCTACTATGCTGCTGTTTTGTGTGCCAAAAGGAATTAAGTTTCCTGAGATATTTCAGGACAGGAATTACACATTCAGAAATGTTCTTCTTATGGGGACCATGAAGGGCTGAAACAATTTATGGTAAGCTAAAGCAGTAAAAATATTCCATGCAATATGAAAACGTCAACTTCAGAGTTAATCTGAAAATCACATATAAAAGGGGGAAAATAAGTTTACCATTAAATGATCAACTGACAACTTGAAGTAGAATATACTGAAATGCATAACATTTTATTATCACATCTAGTTCTTGCACTTCAGGCAAACCATGAAGTATATCTTCTAAATCTGTAATTTAATGCATAACACTATAGCACATTTCTAAACTAAATTTTAAAATGAATCATCCTTGTAAAGCTAAGTGACATGTTGTCACTGATTTGAAGAAAAATGTGGTCTCTGTTAAGATCTTATATATAATAAGGCAACTCACAGTACAAGGTTAGACAATTTTGAGAATTTTGTTATCACCTTAACATCAGGGTGTTAATGCATATGTAACCACAAATATTTGAACTACTCCTTTCACTATATCAGAGGACAAGAAAGGTGCCTGCAAATTGTCTTATTTGTTCAGGTAAATTAAATAATGGCAGATCAATAAGGAATGTGCTTATCATTGTAAAACCTAGATGTTCAGTGTATCATGGGCTAAAACAATATTTGTAATGGTGTGAAAATGAAAGAACTCAACATTGAAAGGATTTATATTCCTGAAAAGATTTATGGTTACAGTTACTCTTTTTTTCTGTTGGACTAGCTGGCTTATGAGTCTTATTTACAGAAAAGAACAAAGTCCCTGAAACAGAGTGTCATTTAATTAAGCACAGAAAAGGTAAAGGAACAAATGAACATCTTAAAATTTTTAGTGGGGACAAATGTCACCTGGTTACCCACTATGTGTCACTTTAATTCATCTCCAACCTTAAGAGCTGAATCCCAGTCGTTCTCCCCCAAGGGCACAGATGGTGCCTTGAATGAATCAGCAAATGATGAGCCAAAGGGGAGAAAACCGAAACTCAATGAGCTGCTACGGCATAAAGTGCAGGAAGAAAATAGAAGGAAAAGGATGTTGTCAAGGCATTCACACCACAGCTTATGAAAACAGTTTGATGTAGCCTGGATCTTGGTGTTTTGCGTTTTGGGTTTTCTTTGGTTTGGTACTGGGAGCCGAACCCAGAGCTTTCACTCTGAGTTACACACCCAGCCACTGATTGATGATTGATTGATGGTTGCTTAACTGATTTGAGGCAGGGTATCCCTAAGTCATTAAGTGGCCAAGGGCTGTGCTCAAATTTGTTATCCTCCTGCTAAAACCTTCCAGAGCTCTGGGACTGATTGCAGGCATGTGCCACCATACCAACTACTTTCATGGTTTTATATATTTTTAAGTACATACCTCCTTCCGGGGAAAAGACAGCAGGCCTGGCCAGTACCTGCACCCCTGAACCCTGCACAGGCCCCACTCTACAAAAGTTTCTGGTCCTGAAGGCTCTGAGATCCACTCAGACAAGGATGTCACCAAGAGGACCAAGCCCAGGATGGAGAAGAGGCTGCCATGTGGCCAAATGTTGAAAATTTGTCAAATAAGAACTAAATTAACTATCTGTGCCACTATGGCTATTGATATATTTCATATAAACATTGTTCTAAACTCTGTTTTTAAGTAAGAGAAATTCATGAGTTGCTACTATCGCTAAAGGACTTCATTTGAAAGGGGGGTTATTTTGGAAATCTTAGGCTTACTATTTATTGAACATTTTCTAAGGATAAATCATCACATTGGAAAAATTTTTTAATATTTCAGCTACCACTTCCCACTTTGGTTTTCAATAATCTTTATTGAAAAATCCCTATTGAAAGTAAAACCAACCTAGATAATGACTTTTAAATTTTGTTCTTGATGCTTTTGTTGTTGTTGTTGTTCTAGGGCTTACACCCAGGGCCCTTGCCTGGAGCTGCATCTCCAGACCATTTTAATTTTTTTTTAAATTTTGAGACAGGGTTCACTAAGCTGCTGATTAGCTCAGGCTAGGTTCAAACTTGGGATCCTCCTGCCTCAGCTTCCCAGAGTGCAGTGATTACAAACCTGTGCCACCACACCCACCTGCACTTATGAATTTTATTGTAATGTTATGGTTGATACATTGTGTCAACTTGGGGAGTCTAGAGGTTTGGCTAAGTGACTCAGCAGGAAGCCAGGGTGCTTACTTTGTATACATCCTGAGCCTGTGGAAGAGGAGGGCATGGAGATTATGTGAGAGCTACATGCCCCTTAGGTGGAGGTAGCCTGTTTACAAAGTAAGGTAGGGAAGGAAGCTGCTTGCCGCCATTCCCCCATTTGGTCTGGCTGTTTGCTGTTCGCCTGCCATTCCCCCCTTTGCTCTTGTTGGTTTGCTATCTTCTGCCTCGGAGCCAGCCACGTATGGACTGAAACCTCCACAAACTGTAAGCTAAATAAACCTTTCCTTCCTTCATTTTGGGCGTTGGGTATTTTGTCTCAGCAACGAGAGAAAAGTAACCAAGACATGTAAGATCAGCTTATTTTTTAGCAACTGTCTTTTTCTAAACTTAGAAGTTCAACTCATATTATACATTAACTCTTCCATTTTATTATCTGATTCTACATTTGTACCAGAACCTAGAAGTTAATTTAAAAATGAAAAAGCAAAGATTTAGAAGCAGCATGTTCCTTGTGGAAAATGTAGAAAGGTTTGGTTATGTACCTTTGAACCTGCTGTCACCTCAGCATGGGTGGAAGGACTAAGACATAGAATTTCCAGATCACTTTTAGGTAGTGTGTGACGTCAGGCTTCCTTGAAACCCACACTCACTCAAAATGTGGCATTCAAAGCCTCCAAGACAGCATTCAACAACCCTGGAGTACACTATCAATATCTCCGTTTCTGAACCATTCCCTTTGTTTCCAAACTGATAAAATTCAGAAATCATTACCTCAAAAATATTTAAGTAAAGTAGTAAAATACTACTTAAGAATTCTATATTTTAAAAAAAAATGAGAAAGGGCTGGGGATGTAGCTCAGAGATAGAGTGCTTGCCTAGCATGCACAAGGCCCTGAGTTCAATCCCCACTACTACAACTGCCCCCCAAAAATGAATTGTATATTGCCTCAGAGATATATTTAATTGGTGACCAAACCTAAATTTTAGGGTATATTGTTTTTGAGAGTATACTGACAATGACTTATGTAATGATATTGATAATAACTGTGATTGTTTAAACACTTATAAAGACCTGTATAAATTCTGCAGGTCTTTATAATATATAAACTAATCTACATTTTGCAGTCAGAAATTTATTATGAGGTAATCCAGGGTCTGTATCATTTTCACATTCCCTGTTTCTATTGCCTCATACAAATATAATACATCATATTGTTTTGCTTGTTAAAATAAGCTTATAGCATTTTCACTGTCACTAATTGTCAGGACTACATGCTTTGAAATAGCCAAAAATAAAATATCAGTGTTGTAGATGCTGTCTTGGTTACCTTTCTCTCATTGCTGAGACAAAATACCCAACGCCCAAAATTAAGGAAGGAAAGGTTTATTCAGCTCACAGTTTGTGGAGGTTTCGGTCCATACTTGGCTGGCTCCAAGGCAGAATGGCACATGGCAGGAGGCAAATGTTCACGGTGGAGGAACACAGCATAAACAAGTGCAAAAGGGAGGAATGGCAGCAAGCAGCATCTTTCCCTCCCTTACATTGTATGCAAACTTCCCCCTCTATCAGGGTGAGTGTAGCACTCACATACTCTCCATGCCCTCCTCTTGCACAGGCTCAGGATGAATACACAGTAAACAGCCTGGATTCCTGCTGAATCTCATAGTTAACCTTCTAAACTTCTCAAATTGACACAATGAACAACATCCCAGAAGGGTAAAGGCATGTCCTTTTCACCCCAAGATGCAGAACTGCTGAGTCACTTCGCCAAACCTCTAGACTCACCAAGTTGACACAATGCATCAACCATAACAGATGTGAATGTAGACATCTATAATGATCTTTAAAATAAAGATTTTTATGTAAAATACATGAACTAAATATACAATATTATATTGTATATTAAAATATACAATATTACACTAAAAATATCAATATTTCTTCCAGTTAAGTACATGACTAGCACTACAGAAGAGGAGTTTATGCTTTCTACTTTACCAAAACTGTGTATACAATATGAGTTGTCTTCTACAAGGTAGGTATCTGTTCTAGAAAGCCATACTCCTGGAGCTTTGACTTATACTCTTGAGTAAATTAGGAAATTTAACTAAGCACATTAATGAATTTGAGGAAGATCAGTTTTCAGTCCAGTAGTGATAAGAAAGCAATATCTTACCAAATGTTAAATTTAACTTCACATTAAATGTACAGTACCCTACAAGGTGGAACCAGTAATAGTCATAGAAAACATTTACTGAGCAATAACTATGTGATGCCAACTTTACATGCAATTTTCAACTGGAGTGGAAGCAAGGCAGCCTTTGTGTAATGTAAGATAATGATTTTTCTGCAACTGTCCTTGTCTCAACAGTCTCTCTGTCCTCTGCAAATCTAGGATGCATGTGAGCACCCGAAATTGTATATTTCTCACTACTGGGAGACATTAAAATTGATGAAAAGCTAAGCAGTTTATGCTGCTTAAGTGACCCACCCACCCCCAAATTTAACCCTGATGTCATTAAAAAGGGTGGTTAAGAAATAACAGATTAACAGGGCGTGGTGGCACACACCCCGGTAATCCCAGTACTTGGGAGTCTGAGGCAGGAGGATTGCTCTGACATCAAGGCCAGCCTGAGCTACAAAGTGAGTTCAAGGGCAGCCTGAACTGCACAGAGAGACCTGTCTCAGAAAGACCAAGAAAATAAAAAAGAAAGAACAGGTTAATTTTGAATATAATATCAAAATTTTGTTGTGCTACACCTTCACTAGAAAATCTGAGTTAAATCCTAGCAGATAACACCATCCTGCATGAAGAGAAAACCATATGGCAGTAAAGCAAAGACAAACAAGCAGATTCTGGAAGCCTCAATCCAGGCACCAGGCTCACTGTCATTCACAAGTGTGTTGCTCTTTGCCTTGACAGGTGTGGTCCGCACTGATCTCCAAGGGCCACCCACTGACCCTCCAGGGGCATAAGTCTGTCCCATCATATGTGCAGGCACAACCTATGTCTCCTGAACTTGTGTCCATATCTTTCAGTCATGAGACTGTATGGGAAAAAAATCTTAAAGTAACTCTCATGGAATGATGCTATGTGAAATTTAACTCTTTCAGGAGAAATCTGTCTTGTAACAAGCTCAGGGTGGATAAGAAATAAACATACTGTGTGCACTGATGTATAGGTCTCCTTATGTTCGCTAGGGAATCTACCATTTTACTATTATAGCTGTATTTGTTTCCAGTACTGGTAATGGCCTTACCACCATTGTCCCCAGATTCAGACTTCCGGCTCATTACAGCTTTAGACTTCCCCTACTTCTCCTTAGAATGAGCAAGTATGACTCTTTAAGTGCCACCATGGAAGAATGTCACACTTGTAAAGTTCCTCACACACATACAAAATACACACACAAAAAAAATAATAATAATAATAATGCTTTAACCTAGAATTTCCTGCTCTTAACTCAGGCAGTTTTAGCCAACCAACAGCTGGGCACTTCTATTGTGTAAAATGCTAAATATCTGAGTCACCACTACTATCTTGTCCTGTGACCTAGCCAATGCCAGCCCTGAAGAGCAACTGAGAAGTCTGGGGAAGCCATTAAAAACTCACTGGACTTTGAGGTTTTGGGTTGATTTTCCCAGTAGAGCTGAGTTCATGGAGACAAAAGCACATCTGTGAACAGGAAGCCAGGCTCAGAGAGGTAACACAGAGCTCTTAGATAAAGCAAACAAATCAGGGCTCCGGGAGGTGACAGAAAGGAAATGAGCAGAGTCACACCCTAGGCCCATCTTCCAGGCAGTCCAGAGAGCAGCAAACAAAGCCACGCATCCACTGGCCCCAAGGGTGATGATCTACTGCTCAGGTAGTCAGGAGAAGGTCAAGTAAGGTTCTGTCTTTTCAACCCACTTTGATATCTCTTAATCAGTCAATATGTGCCCTAAGAAAATTGGAGGAAGGACCTTCTGAGTTTTTAAACTTATAGGAAGCATAGTGTCTGACATACACATGTTCTATTTAAGAATAAATCTGATCTTACAAAGTATTTCCATATATACAAAGAAACCTATTGGTCACTGTTTACAGTGCTACTTAGTTTAGACCCTGAAAAAAAAAAAATACTTAAAGAGTTAGCACTCTTCCCAGGATCCCCTTTACTAATCAAGAACAAATACAAGACTTCAGATGCTTAGCATTGCTTTCCTCTCAAAATAGGGAGGCCTTTGTTGATAATGAGGACCATGGTAAGAACCAGAGTGCTTGTAGAATACCAGCTAATGTCTAAGCAATACGGATTACATCTACACTGAACCCTAAGGATATTACAATCTAAATGTTCAGTGAAGCAAGGCTGTAGAATTTTTTTTAAATTAAAAGCTAAATCATGGAATGAATATTTTTCCCATAAGCACTGGGAAAGATTTCTCTCTCTCTCTCTCTCTCTCTCTCTCTATATATATATATATATATATATATATATACACACACATATATGTGTGTGTGTGTGTATAATTTGGGAATGATAGTTGCTACACACACACATATGATGGAGTGTCTAAATAATGTTTCAGGAAGATTAATCCCCCAAATTAACTCAATCAAAGGAACAAAAAGATGGTAATAAGTGTAATAGGGAGAAGTAGGATGAAATGAGTATCTACAAAGTAGACTGCATTTATTAGGGAGCTGCGAAAAATGAAACTATATAGGTCAAGTATGGCCAAACTGGAGGTCCAGAGGGCATTATAGTTTCCCTAACTATGGAAGTGATATTTTAGAAAAGTATGAAGTTCAGGTTTGGGACAAGATGACTTAATTTATGCATACTAGACATCAGCCTAAATTCATAATTTGAACATATTATCATAAGAATCTAATACAGGACACTAGAAAATGGACAGAATGGGTAAATTTAAGAAACATTGAAAAAGATAGAAGCCCAAGTTGCTGACAGACTGCATATAGAAGGGTAAGGGAGCATATCAAATATGACTCCAACAACCCTTTATAGATTACACTCCTAGAAAACTACTGAGAGAAACGAAGAGGTTGGGACACGAGCCATGGGAAGGGGTGACTGGCACCATTTTGTTCCAGCTTTCACAGTTAGTATAATTCAAAGCAATGACTATTAGCACTCCACACTGCCCTAACTGCCATCAAAGAAAAAAAAAAAATTATTCTAGTTCTCAGGAGCTTTTAACACAGTTTGGCAAAAAAAAAACAAAAAAACTAATAAATTTTTTTAAAATGTGGACTGTTCTGTGAAGCAAATGACAAGTGAAACCTGTATAATGAACTAAGTGATATTTTTATCACAGATAGACTTGAAAATAAAAGAACAACACAGGAAATGGGGGAAAGGTCATGGCGGAAAGCAGGATGCAGAATGTTGCGCTACACATTGCGAGATTACAAACAGAGAAGTGACAGAGCTGGAGGCCACCTCACAGATTCTGCTGAGCTCTGGGGATGGCCTGAGGGTCTAGGGAGCTGCAGACAGAAAGAGCCATACTAAGTGACAGTTGGGGACAGGCTACCTTACAGGGAGGCAAACAACACAGGCACCTGGATCACTGACCAGGTTGCATACTAGAGGCAACATGATAGTACTTCTCCCTGTCAGCACTTTCTGTTCTGTTTTCAAGAAAATAAAATTGTAATAAACACTTCTTGAAAACTGTCAGTTGTTTGTGTTGCAATAGAATGTTTTATACTTGGGAAACTTTTTAAATGAATGAAAAGCAGGTCAAATTCTACTTTTTTGAATGTTGATTTGTATGAGTCCATGTTTGTAGTACATAAGGACTGCATTCTTCAGGGAGAACTGGTGCGTGGACATAACACATCTTAAGTATTTTTGCATCCCCTTCCTTCTCCTCCTACCCGCTTCCCTCCACCTCTTGGTCCCCTTCTTATCAACAGAGTTCATTATGAGAAAAAAGGCAAGGTGGTGGAGAACTAAGTGATGAAACAAGTTTAAGCTATTGTGTAAAACAGCAGAAGAATTAGTCAGAGAATGAAAGGAATGAAGATCATGCTTACTCCAAGAAGATGATGAGGTCAGCACATCTTAGGCAGAACTTCCAGACTAGGATATGAAGCTTCACCAGGACTGAACCAAGGGTTGTCAACCTGAACATGCAAACTAACTGAAATATCACAGAATATATCAAAATATTTGGGTCAGAACAAGCCTGTGTTTAAATGCATCTTTTCCAATCATCACTTCAAGGACGAGAACATGAGTTGCCTTATTTTCTAGTGACTCAACTGTGAATTGGAGGCAATAGTAGAGTCTACTTTATCTAGTTGTTGTTAGTATTGATGATGATACTATTTGTAAAATATTTAGCCATTGGCCCATAGCAAGTTTATTAAGTGCAATATGCCTATTATTAGGAGAATTTATTCTTATCTGCTTAAGTAAGACTAGCATCCTTCTTCCAAATGCATGTCACAGATATTTTTAGGTTCTTGCCTATTTCCTCCTCTATTCTCTTGGGAAAACATTTTTTTAGCTTTTATAGTTATTTAGTATTTCCTTCAAACTATAAGTTGCTTGGCTGTAGTATATTCCAAGACTTCACAAAATACTTGCCTTTTCCCAGAAGTTGAAGCAGTAAGATTCTTTCACATATGACATAATTTCTCTACAACTGTTCCTTTGGTAAGAAGTTTAAAAAATCAAATTAAAATTAAAGGTTTAGAGAATGCAATCCAAAACTTTGAAATTTTCCATTAGATTAACTAATGTCTCTTTTGGTATCAGAATACCAGTTTACCTATTTAGAATTCTATAACATGTATGGAATTTCAAGTTATAGTATCATAGCAACAACAAATTAATTCCAGTCATATGTGTCCTAAACAAGCAGTCATATTGTTCTGTGCTGAGGAATCTCACACATGTTGAAGTACAAGCCACATACATCCATAATTTAAGAAAGATTAAGACCTTTACCAAGCTCCTTTTCACCATGGTAACACTGTGGTATTGTTTGAGTGTAAGATCACCACCCACTAATAGTTGGAAAAACCTTCTGAGTTGTTTTCAACGAGGAATTCAGTTGAGGAAGAAATGAAATACAAAGAATGTTCAGTGTATGTTGAATAGCAAGCACGCGCTATACTGTATTTCTGTGTTCAGTTCTTCCTTTTTCATTCCCCAAGAATTCTCAAACTTAATCACAAACCATATCCTGATCTTTAACAGCTTGCCGGGATGGAATGTTAACCTTCAAGATTTCGCAGAATTCTTCTTTAAACACTTCCTCTGGAAAACGAATAGCTCAAAGTGCTAAAACTGTCTCCTATAATAACCACAACAGGATCGCAACAAACTTGTACTTAAAAACCAAATAAAGCCTTCCGCGGGGGCGGCTCACCACTTCCCTTTTGTTAACATGCAGGAACTAATTTAGCTGAAAAGATAAAAGCAAGAGCTGCCTACAGATACGTAGGGAAACTAGATCTAAGAAGGTGAAATGCCTCCACGGCAGGGTGGTGCGGGCAGTTTTCTGTAGGAAGAGACCTCTCTTAGAATGTCCCAGGCGGAACCCGAAGAGCCTGCAACTGTATTATTAAACTGAAGTAGACTGAAGAAGGAAGAAAATCACACCAAATTACCTTCAACTAGAACTGTTCTAGCTGTTGCATTTTACACCCACTTTCCATTTATTGCCAATGTGAAAATATTCAAAAACCCATAGCCAAGATGACAGGCAATTCTCAAACTATCAATAACATCGGAAGAATAAACACCCCCATTGCCATACCCTTACCTCTTCACAGGAAGAACTCGTGAAATACTATCTCTTCTACAAATCCGTCCCTCTTTCAGAGCAGTGGTCATTCAATCCCATCCCAGATGGCCTCAGGGTAGCTTCCACACCAAACACTTCATCACACCAGGGGTTCACTACATATTTATTACTTGGCGAATTTACTTTGACCTTGTTCAATTTGTTAGTCATTTACTTGAGCATACAACTGTGGGATACACTGTGTGCACTCTGACAAATTATGATCCACAAGAATATTGTGCACAAGCCTCGTTAGCTCAACATGTATATTTTCTAATAGTATCTTCATGTAATAAATGTTCTATAATTTCAACAAAATTGTGAGTGGAAGTATACACAGATACAGAAAAGGCAGATTCTGACCATCATTTTTTACTCTTACAGACAACTGTTCGTGTGACTATTTGTAATAGAGTATTCCTCTTCAGTTTTTCTATAGATTTTTCCCTCTTTTTTTCAAAATAAATAGAAGTCTCAAAAGCAGTAAATCCTATTATTTTTTAAAGAAAAGAAAAACCGTGGTCAAAAAGATGTTGTTTCAGCAGTAAAACTTTGTATCAATCTGAGGGCAATTTCACAACATGGTTTTTGCTCTATTATTGTCACAATTTTTTTGAAAGATGAATTCTAAGTACTAGATGGGAAGAAAATATACATGCGGGTTTGATTGTGTAAGAGACACAAGCACTAGGCAGAAAAATGAGGTAAATGACAAACATTTTTAGAATTTGACTTTTTTTCACCTAGAATAGAATGTGAACATTTTCACTTATGACTTCTTACTTAGAATGTTCCAGCGTAATAGACCATTCTATTTGTTTTCTACCTTCTTCATAAATGTTTTTCTGCATGGATGACACTGTATCAAAACTTTTTTTTTTTTAACACTATTCCATTTCTCCAACTCTCACTCTCTAAAAATACATTTGGTTTTTTAAAAGGTATTTAGGAGATCAATTCTTACTTAAAAGATCTGGAAATTTTTAAAATTATATGAACTTTCTATTACTGATATATCTGTTTGGTTGCAGATATGAGTTTATAACTTATCTAAATTTTTTAAACAAGTTCAAAAGTGAAAGAAAAAACACAGGCAATTAGTTCTCTTATGTAGCTAAATAGTACTTGCAATTCTCTCAGCTAATAAAGCTGGTCATAAATGTGACTTTCACAATTCAAAGCATGACATAGCCAGCCATGCTATTTGACCTTAACATTTTTATCACTTTTACTCCATCAATATCACTGTCGGAGAAAAGTCAGGTAACTTCCTCTTTTCCTACCCTCGTCCTTTGTGTTGGAAGAGAATTCTTCAGAAGTAAACTTGCACTTCTTCCAGGGATAAAGGACCAGCCTTTGAAACATAATGCAGTCCTTTTCTTATTCTCATCAGCTCTAAGTGTAAGGAAAACCAGTTGATGATCTGCACAAAGTACATCTTCCTCATTTTTAACTGATCTCAAACTCCTCCTCTCTCCACCCATACTTCTGTAGTATAATTTTGTAGATCTGCTTATCCATAGGTGAAGCCTATTTCTCCACCACTTAAATGGGGTCGGTGAGGACTTGAACGACGCCCTGGTATGTTAGTGATTATAAGACAGGAGAGGGATGAACATCTTTGCACTTTGGGACTTGCCTTCTTCTTGCTCTGGGAGCATTTATTTGTCATGTGAATACTTCCCGCTGAGCGAGGCTGCTGGATGACAACAGGCTTGCTGTATGGCTAAGTAGCCTGTGTGCTGGGCATGGCAAACTGGTGTGCTGGATGTTGAGAGACCCATAGCCTGGGTGAGCCTACACTACCCAGCAGTGGGCCAACCACTGACATGTGAGGCTGCGAGTGCCAGGACTCAGTCAAACTACAAGCTGACAGCAGACCTGAGGTGAGGCCCAGTGAGCTACAATCAGGAGCAAAATGACCAGATAATCCCAGCCAGACTCCCAACTCATAGATTTGTAAACTAACTAAATTGTTTTAAATCGCTAAGTTTTGGTGTGGTTTGCAACATTAAAAGCTGATAGGATGAATCTATGGGAAAGGAAATAGGATTTGTCTGTTAACGAAAGAATTTCTTAAGCTCAGTCTGGATTTTATTCTTCCTGAAACTTAGTATTTGTCCCAGTACAGGAATATACATTTGCCCTTAGCATTTTGTAGTTTAGTAAATGTGCCTTTCATTCACACTTGTACAGTTGTTCAAAAGAAACTTCAGCCTAAAAAATGGGTAAGATACGGACGAAAGAGTAAGAAAACCAGAGGCAAGAGTGTGGACTTATGTTTTGCCCATATCTTTGATCAACCTAAGAACGCTAGAAGCTTTTCTGCAGATGAATATGTCAGTTTGGATATGTTGGGAGGAAAGGGTTGGACAGAGAGGAGAGCATTTCTGCTAATGGAATGAAAGTCACGGGGAGGGTGGTTGGAGATTATCACCAAGAGAACGGAAGGCGCTGCCAAAAGACAGCAGGAATCTCAGGGAAGTAGAATCAACAGGGACTTGAGAAATTCCCACGAGATCGCCTTGTGAAGAATCCAAATTATATACCCGTTCTGTAGTACTCTGAGTAAAATCAGAGTTTATCAAGTTTCTAAGAAATTGTTACAAATGTACAATAAAATAAATTCTATGCATTTTCCCAGCTTGGTGTGGCGACCTTGAAAAGACTGCTTAGAATAGCTGGAAACCAGTGCACAACCTCCTGGAAGGCTGAGGAGGTCAGAATGACTGAACTTCCCCCTCCGCCCTCCCCCAGGGTACAGTAGAGGAAGCTGACTTCAGCGAAAAAGTGGCCGGAAGCTATCTGGGTTTTAATACCTAGAAACACGCAAAGGTGCTTGGGGTCAGGAATTATTCAGAAAAGGTTTCACAATCCAATTTCTTTCAAGCACATTCCAGTTTTCACCTGAAAAAAATCACTTTGACTTGATCTCTGGTTTCAAGATGAAGTGGTGAATAGATGTAAAATACGAAACCAATATGCAGCTAATTTCATCTTCATTAGAACTAGTACTTTAAATAATGATCCCTTCTTCCTCCGAAGGATTGTTTTATTTTTAGTATTATGGTTATTTCTGTACATTTACTACACTTTCTGGTAGGCTTCAAGCCACTCAAAGGAAAAAGTAGTATGCTAGCTATTAACAAATATCCAAAGACCAGAAGAAGTATACAATACTTGAAGTAGTAGTTATTCAATATTCTTGTATTTTAGTGAAAAAACAAGGGGATCAATTCTTGAATATTTACATAATCAACAAGTACCTAAAGGCAAAGGAATTATTGAGTAAAATGATTTCACGTCAAGAATGAAGAAAGTTCTTGAGAGGTGATGGAATTGAGTAAAATCCAGAAAAAATGTGGTAAGAGGTGACTTGTTAAAACAAGTCTCCATTCCTCAGTTAAGGAGCCGTCCATTCAGAACAGAGTCACACAGACATCTAGCTTAAAGACACACTTCAGAGGAAAAACTTCTGCCTTTAAACACAATAATTTAAATAATTTTTATGTTAATTGAAAGTACTTTGATGTTAATTCATGTACTTTTAATTTCTGCACTAAATACAGTATTTCCAAGACAGAAGAGAACCAGAAGTCACTAAGTTGTAAAACAAAGACAATTCTAGACTATTTTACAAGGACGATTTCCACAAAGACATCAATTTAATTCATTTGATCAAATGTTTTCTTTTAATTGTCACCTTTTCTCCTCCTTGGATATCTCTGCTCTGTTTTTCTTCGTTCTTGTGGAGGAATCCAAGCAATTCAGATAATTATTAGGAAGAGTTCTAAAAATTCATATCTCTGCATGTAAGAGAGGGAAAAATCAGTCTCCATGTTCATTAGAACCTTAATTTTGAATCAGAATTAAATCATTTTGAAACACATAGCTGTTATTCAATTCTCCAAAGCAATCACAGAAGCTAAACTATCTTATCCATAAGCAAGACAAGAAATGGTTGGTGTATTTTCCTGTCTCTCTAAAATTACAACTGACACATCTCCTGAGTTTTGTCCCCATATGATAAATAAATTTGAAGACTTAGGTCTTTTTCTGATCTTTGTCATTGATTTTAGAAATGACATTGTATATATATATTTCTAAAATGGCGCAAAGCAGATTTAAACAGGTATAATTTTAAAGCCAAGCAAAAAAGATTAAGTACTCATACTACAAATTGCACACCTAAAGAGATTTTCAGGTGAGTTCACTTTGAAACTTCTGCCCTAGAGAAACAGTTCACTTTTCATCACACATTGAGATTTTTGTTTCATTTTTGCTACTTTCATAGAGCTTTCCTCTTTCTAATAGAGCAGAAACTATTTCTCCTCTGTGGTTGTGCTTTAACACTACATCGAATATAAGAAAGCATTTTTCCCCCTTATCTTAACATAACTGCAATCTGAAGGAGTTAATTTTATTTTTCTCCTGTTATGAAATTTTATCCCCACATGTCTATCAACAAATTTCCAAGTTATCTCTCCCACATTTAGATTTGAATAGTTTATCTTCACAAATACATATTTGGATATTATGTCCACAAATCCTTTAAAGAAGCCTATTACATTTCATTTTGAATGACTGCAATTTTTTGGAACAGCAAGCAGCAAAACTACACATGTTTGCATATACCCTGAAAGATTATATAATCTGAAAATTCTATCTTACCAGCAACTTAACAACACATTTTACCACATTGCTATTGCTACTACTGTCACTTCAAAACTCAGCCTTTCATACAATGCAGATTTTTTCTGAAATATTTTTAGATAATAGCTTTTAAATTTTGAATAACACTAGCCATTGTTTTACCCTCAGCAGTGGAAATAAAGACTGTGATTTCTACCTACCATGGCTTTAATAAAGTCAGATAAAGTTGTGAGAAAATGAAATAGAGAAGGAAAATAAATAAACAAGGAAAGAAAAGAACAATTAGAAAGAAATACAAGCATTCTCTCCTGGCTTACTTGTGTGAAAACAGTACTGAGTTTCTAACTGAAGCTTCCTTGGAGTTACACAGAGTGAAGAAACAAAAATTGTTTATACGCAAATCTCTTTTATATGGATGCACTGAAGTAAAAAGCAGAAGCCATGTGTTTTGTTTTCTTATTCTTTTTTATTTCCAGTACCAAGAATTGAACTCACGACCTTGTGCTTGCCAGGCAGGTACTGTGCCTCTGAGCTAAATCCCCAGCCCAGAAGCCATGTGAGTGGAAACTATAATTGTAGAATGACAAACTATGACACCTGTATTAAAAAGCATTTATTGACCAGACTTGAAATTGTGTTCAGACACTATTTCTGACACAGTTACCACGTACAGGAAAATCACACAGAGAAGCCGTAGTATTTAAAGTCAGTGTTTGAGCTGGGTAAGATGGCACATGCATGTAACCCAGCTGCTGAGGAAGGAGGATCACAAGTTCAAGGCCACCTGGGCTAAACTTCAAGAACCTGCCTCAAATTTTAACAAATTCTTAAAGGCTGGAGATACACCTCAGCTGGAGAGCCTCCCGTGGGTTCAATTCCCAATATCCATTCCCCGAAAATCATTAAAAGTTATCTATAACAAATACACCTTGAAAAGTCAGATTTTAAGATTTATATACGTGCAATTTATGAAGTGTGGGCAAAAAGATCTAAATTTTTAAAAAAGTGTTTTGATAACAGCATTAGTAACAGTTTGAACTTCAATTGAAAGAACCAGAATTTATGTAGCGTTCTCCAAAGGATTTTAGTTCATTCCTCTTGATCCTCTGGACTTTAAACTTGTTTTAAGTGACAGGATGACCTGTTCAGGTGAATAAATAAAAAATAAAATAGATTAGCTTGGGTCCCTAAAACTGCCTTAGTATTAGATAATTAATCATCCAGCTGAAGACCAAGGTCATCCTTAAAATAAAATCCCCGATTAAATGGTGGCCAGAGCAAGGGAAGAAAGAGAAAGACAAGGACACAAAGAAAGGAAAGCGCCAGCAATCCTGCCTGTCCTTCCCCCAGGTGACTTAAGCATCTTTGGGACATCTAACCCAAACCCAACGCTTTCATCCCTGCCACACTCGCCCAGCCAACCAGCCTGAGCCCACACCCAACACTGCTATTTCCTGGAAGTGAAGTGAAGTCTCTGAAAGTTTTATTTCTAACATCCTCCTCTGGGGTCACAGTCCCCTTCCTGGTGGCGCCTCCATTCTCCTCAGGACAGCCTTTATACCACATGGAAGTATCGATTTTTTGAAACCTAGCTTTCCTTGGGGACACCCGGCCTCCCCTCACTTGCATAGATTTCATAAATCACTTAGCCAATGCTTCCCAGCCATTTTCATAACAAAAACAAAGACACTGTTTTTATAATGCTCCAATGTACTTACACCAACCTGAGATTTCTAGCTTGTCTGGCCGTCCTCCACAATAAGAAGCACTTAATCTCAGCACTCTCCTGGGTGCTGCAGATTCAACAGATACTGAAAATTTTTGTGAAGGAATAACCCAGGAGGCTCTCACTTAAACCATTTTTTGAAAATTACCTCAAATCCCTTCCCTCTTATTCTCACAAACAACCTGCCCTTGACCCCACAAAGGTCTATTTAACTATTGCCTTTCTCCCCTTCTAAATATAAATCTAATTATTCCAGAGGAGACAAAGAAAAGTAGTACCAACAGGATATATGGGTGTCCAAGTTTAGGTAGGATTTCAAGATCCTCTGATCATCCTTTCATGGGCTCCTAAGCAACTCCCTCTCCAATTCCTCATTTGAAACAGTTTATCAGGGGATGATAAAAAGTTAGCAGAAAAACACACTTCACCTCCATTTAATCCAGTATTTCACCTCTTTGAAAACTCCATCATTGCTTAAAGTCACTATTTTATGTGTTATTAAGAACAGAAAATACTGCCAGTTAAAGTAGCCTTTTTAAAAAAAGAAACACGTATTTTAGAGATGTTAAAAATGTGAAGTCTTGGATGCTGCTGATGAAATACTGTCTTTATATACTGCATAACAGCAGCTGTGGTCATGCTGGCAATACAGTAACATTCTCATTGAGTTCATAGAGTACAGCCCTTTTACTTATGAAGATAAATACATGCACATTTTATTGAAGAATAAATTGGAAGTCTACTCTTGTGACGGAGGCAATCTCATTTTCATGTGGTCGGCATACTTTAGCAAAGTACAGTGTAAAAGGTATACTCTGAAAACGTCAGTGTGAAGGCTACTCTGGAGATAAACTTGATATGGATTTCAGATTAAGTCTGGAAAATCTTATGTATTATAAACGTATACTAAGATATAACCATCAAAACAGGTAAATAAGAGGAGAATGGAGGACAGTAAACATCAAAGCTAAGCAGAGATATTTTTGTGTAGATATATTTGTATCCGCCAGGCATGGCAGCACACACCTGTGACCCCAGAACTTGGGAGGCTGAGGCAGGAGTTTCACTGGGAGGAGGCCAGCCTGGGCTCCATGTTGAGTTCAAGGCCAGCTTGGAATACCTAGTGAGACCCTGTTCAAAAAAATTAAAATAAATGAATTTTTCTCAAATTTTTTCATTTCAACTTTATTTTTCCTCGAACTTTACATTCCTTCACTCCTTCCACATAGACTCGTCATTTCACTCTGGCAGTAGTTTCTCACTCTCAAAGTTTTCCTCAAATCTTACATGTGAAGAATGAGGGTATTAGACACAACAGTATTATCTCCACGATCTGTCCTGTTAAAGAGCACACTGTCAGTTTTACCTGGTTGACTTTAATTGGCCTGTCAAGTTTAAGAGAAGCTATATTACTATTAGTATTGTCCTTCATTGGTAAATGATGTAATTTAAAATCTCTTTTGGTACCTGGTATGTTGTTAATTCCTGTCTTGGAAACTTTAAAAATAAGTTGTTCGTCAAATATATCATTTTCAGAAACAATCTAAAAATGGTAATATAGAATAAAATGATAGCTGTTTTAAAGACAAAAATAAATAAATAAAATGACACAGCATTCTTTCGAAGGATGCTAAGATCTCAAAAAACTTAGCTGTCCTTTTCTGAGAAACTGAAGCCACCTGAGAAGCAGCTGCTCAGCTCCTCGTTCTTTCCACCCACGCCGGTGCCTCATCCGGGAACTCCATCTTCGCAGGTTTGTATGCAAGAAGGGCCCAGCTGCGGGCTCTCTCCTCCCTCCCCACGCTACAGCCCACTTTCTCCGAATTCCTAGAGGACGTGGTCCGGTATTTCACACACTTCCTGTACAGTATCTGGTATAATTGAACTATAATTCCTCACTTCCTATTTCTGCTCTTCCCACCACAGCCATCTTAATGCAAGGAACAGACACAATTAATGCCTGTTCTTCACCCCCATAGGAAAATGTTTCTGCCCACCTTCCGTTCTCTGCATCTGCTGCTGTAGAGATCACTCACGACCTCCTCGTTCTTCAAGCCCTCGGACAGGAGTCCGGAGCCTCCTGACTCTTGCTTGGCCTTAAGACTCGACTCACTCTCGCAATTCCCTTCTGATTTCTGTGGTGCTATTTTTTTCTGCTTGTTCTCTATTTTTCCAGATGCTCCTTTTCAAGCCTTGAGGACCCCTCCTCTTCTACCACCCCTTGCCTTTAAGAATTGGTGTGCTACAGATTTCATCATGAGTCATCTCTCTGCGATTACGCACTTGCTCCACACTTGCCTTCTAAGACCCTGGTATTAAATACCGCTCATGGGCACTTGAAAGCTTGTGCTTCTCTGTGTCCATCACTAGGTTGCAAGTATGTTGAGGACAAGGAACTCATTTCTTCTTCCGCACTGTATTCCTGGCCTCCAGGACTTAACAGATAATAAATAAAAACCTTGTGGAGTGAATGCAGGAATTTCAAATGTATACGATTTATTCCAGATCTGAATTTTAAGTTCCCAGGTGCTCTCCTTACTCCCTGCTCTGCATTTGCACTCCAGGGTCACTCAGATGTCCCAAGCACACATTCCACCCTAACTGCATCACTCTTCCACACCTTCCTTAGGGTGTCCACAACACAGCCACCCAGCCGGGGAGCAGGTCCAGGTGAGCAGCCAGAATCCATGTCTTGGTACAGCTTTATGGGTCTCCATTCTCAGAGTGAACAGCCTGGAGAGGAAATTAGTGATTCATACAAGTGTACAGATGTCACTCTTAAAGATATAGAAGGGAGATATACAAATTTTCTTGAAGATATAAGCAGAGCTTACTGATTTTGAACCTGTGCATACCATAAACTCATGTTTTTTTAATATTTGAACATCTGCTTTTTAATTTGCTTGACACTACTATAATGTTGCTCTGATTTGTTCCCTTTTTTGTTTTATGGATAAAAGGTAAAATAAAATTTCATAATAAAATAATAGGAGAATAACAATAGTTAATGCATTGCATATTTTTATCTTTAAAGTAGTACTCAGAGTGCAAGATATGAGAGACAGCAATGTTCACTTCACTTGAAAAAAAAAAATGAGCCATCAGTTCTTTCAGGGCATCATCATGGCTTTTGTCCTTCCCTCCCCTGAATAGACTGTCTAAACCAGGGATGGTGAACCTTTTAGACATGAGTGCCCAGACTGCAACCCAAAACCCATCTATTTATTGCAAAGTGTCAACACTGCAATTAAACCTGAATACTGAGGTTTTAGTTTAGAAAAATAACTCATTTACATCTTTTGTCTTAAAAGAAAAACACACATGCCATTGGTTCACTACCACCAATCTAGATGCCACCTGTCCAAAACACATAAGGCTCACCTTGTTCATAGAAACTTTAACCTAGGGGCTGGGGATTTAGCTCAACGGCACAGCACCTGCCTGGCAAGCACAAGGTCATGAGTTCGATTCCCGGTACCGGAGAAAAACCAAAAAACCAAAAAACAAACTTTAACAAAAAAAAGAAACTTTAACCTACTGGAAGATTTATTCATTGGGTTCTTTGTTTCATCCCATACTTAATGAGCTACTAGAAGACAAGAAAATTGTCCTGGTCTCTTTTATTCTTTTATATTCTATCCCTTCAGCACAGCGCCTGGTACAGAATAAGTACTTAACCAGTAAATTTGGGTAATACTGAAAATTAGAGGATTTTGTTAATGAGATTAAGAATGAAATTCATCACAAGTAAATGAAGCAATGTTAAACCATTAAGTTTTCATTTAGACCACAGTTTATTTACTTGCATTTACTGATCTTCCCAAAGGTCAATAAATCTTTTTAAATTTAATAATAAAGAAAATTGCCCACTCAAATATCATAGTCACCTGAGATTTGACCATTATTTCATATAATTCCCCAAAATGACATAATAGATCTTTATCTGCAATTTCTCTTGACACTTTCCTGTTTTCTGCTTGCCATTTTTTTCTCCTGATTCCTACCTGGAACATGGTTCTAATAACTAGAATTCTGAATTTAACCTTTCAGAAAAAGGCCAATAGCCAAGGATGTAGCTCAGTGGTAGAGTGTTTAACTAGCAGTTGAGTTCAGTCTTCAGTACCATGGGAAGGGAAGGAGAGAGGGAAAGGTAGGGGAAGAAGAGAGAGGAGAGAAAAACAGAGACAGAGACAAGAAAAATGAAAAAAAAAAAGAAAGAAAGAAAGGAAAGAAAATGGCCAGGAGAATCATGAAGACCTTTGCCCTGGCATTTTTAAACTACTAGACAGCAACTACTTACCTCTTATAATTTTTTTTTTTTTTTTGGTTTTTCTCCGGTACCGGGAACCGAACTCACGACCTTGCGCTTGTCAGGCAGGCGCTTTTGCCGCTGAGCTAAATCCCCAGCCCCTTACCTCTTATAATTAAAAGAGAAAATAAATCCCTATGTGTTTAAATCACTGTGATTAACTGATAGTGACACTAGTTATATGACATTCAAAAATACTGAGATATTCCTATTGCCTACATTCCTCCCCACACTCCTATTGCACACCTGCTGACACAGCATAACACATTTACACACATCCTACTTGTAAATCGGCCAAAGCCCAGAATTCCACAATTTGAGACTCATTTCCTTAGTATAAGTCCTATGAATGACTGTAGAATTACTTGCACCTAAACTTTTGACATTTCCTCTTTCAATAAACTTTTATAGCTTGCTTATTCCATTGCCCAAAACCGCCAGGGACCTGACAGTAAGTAAGACATAATCATTGTCTGAAGGAATTCAAACTCCAGTGATAAATTTAATCTCCAAATATGACATTAAAGTAGAACCTAGGCATTCAAAAAGAAGTGGGAGCTTGTGTTACTGATGGAAAAAAAAAGATAAGCAAATTTATGATTGTAAAGGAAGATTTCGCAGAGGGACTGGATATTTCAGTTGCAGGGTCAGATGCAGTAAGAGTCAGAGCACTGCGTGTGTGTCAGAGAGGATGGATGAGGGAGGGCACCAGCAAGTGGAAAATTCTCAGCGCTAGAAATGTGGCAAACAACTTCACTGGCCCATATGATATACACATGGGATTGCAGAGAGAAAGGGACCTGTCTTGTGTATAATTTTATGACTATAAATTTTATGCTGGAAGTTAAAGGAAGCCATTGATGTATTCTATGTTATGGCATGATTAGATTTGCATTTCTAAAGTGCAATGATACTGTTTCATTAACGTGTAGAAAGAAATATGTGGAAATAAGGCCAAAGACAAGGAATCCAATGGCAGTTATCTCAGAAGTTCAAGTAAAAAGTGATTAAGGGCCATGCAGGGGTTTGGCAGTGGTAGAAGTCACAAGAGTATGATTGGTAAGTAGTTACTGGGACATCTTCATGCGACCAGAACTGAAGACTACATTTAGAGGGGTTGGGATTACTGCCTAGCTTACTCACCTGAACAGTAATAACATAACTGTGGTGGATTAACAACTGGTGGTCAACTTATAGCACCCAGCTGAACTGAGTAAGCGTGGTGCTGAGTGTGGGAGGCCCACCTGGGGACTGTTGCCAGCAGCATAAGAGGCAAAATGCAAGAGGAAGAAGAGAGGCTGTTAGGAACTGAAAAAGGCTGTTGCAAGCTGGTAGAAGCTGTCAGGAGCTACTGGTTCTTTTGGAGGAGCTCATCATGCTGGCTTTCCTGATGAGCTTGGCTGTTTTCATCCTCCAAGGAGCTCAGGACATTGTTGGCACTGAAAATGGCTTCAGTTCACTTTGGGAGAGCTCTGGTCCTCACTCTGAGCATAGCTTTCTGGCTCCAGAGGAGAAGATGGTGCACTGCTCAGTCACGTGGAGAAGCTCTTCATGTTGGCTTTCCTGACAGGAACTCAGATGTCTGATCATCGGAGGAGCTCAGGACCTCACTGTTGCTGAGGATGGCTGTGGTATTTTCCAGGGGAGCTCTGGTTCTTACTTTAAGCATTGCTTTCTCACTCCAGTGCAGATCCCTCAGCCTGCTAGCACAGATCCTTCATCCCCCTGGCACAGACTTTCTGGCTTCCACCACTGACCTTTGGGCCTTCCCAGCACAGGTCTGTGAAACAGGCCTGCATGAGATATTGTTATGGGCTCTAGGCCTCCAGCACATGGTTTATGATTTTTATGATTTTTTGGGTGATTCTTTATGATTCTTTAGGTGACTGTTATAAATAATCTCATAAAATATGTGTCCTATATTGTTCCCCTTGCAATGACCCCAAAGCCAACCCAGTAACTATCCAGACCAAAGTTTTCACGAATGAAAACAAGTGGAAAAGTTGAGATCTGAACCTAAACCTCTATATCCCCAAGGCTGACAGATAAACCAGCATCGCCTCTCCATACACCAAGCCACTGACATTACTGCATACCAAAATGAGGAAAAATCATTTTGGGGTAAATCACAGAGGACTGATTCACCTCATTGAGTTTTTCATTTACGTGTATAATATAAAAAGATAGAATTTCAACATACTTTTAACTATGTCTCAATAATCTTTTCCATTCATTATGAGTAAAGATACTTCTAATGGATATTAGAAGTCTATAAATATATATATATGGAGATATATATATCCATCACTGATATGAAATCACATAAACCCACACATATGTATGCCTGAGTGGGCTTATATATAAGTGACCATTTTCAAAGTATTCTGTAAAATAACAAATATGCTGATGCTAATGCTATTTCAGTGTGTTCTCACTTCTTTCCCTTCCCTCATCAAGTCTGAATTTCCAGTTATTAGTCACTGTGGAATGTGGGATTCTCTCAAATGAGGTTTCGACCTGACACCATCACAATTTCACCTTTCCATAGCTGAAATAATTTGAAGCATCCATATAATAACCAACGCCCAGGACGTGTAAATAATCTGCCACCAGCCGAGGTGATTAGAAATGTTTGTCCAAAAATGTCCTTAGGTCAACTAGCAGGATGCTGTTTTTGTAACCTCTTCCCATGCTGTTTTTTTTGTTTGTTTGTTTGTTTGTTTGTTTTTTTGCCATTTGCTGACTTCTCACAGGATGTGAATTTGACTGTAATGTCACAGAACCATGAAGAACTTCTGAGAATTGATCAAGACCATGCAGAACAGTCCATATTTCACTCATCCTTAAGTTTCAAAGAAATTTTTGATGATACTTATGAAATAAATTCTGCATGTTTACTAGTAAATTCTTCTTCCTGGGAATATGATTTTCAGTCATTGAAGCATGCCTTAATGCTCTTCTTAATTTTTCTCAGCATAGAACCAGTCATAAGAGGAAAACAACTATTTCATGCCAAGAGGAATGGAGGGGATCTTTATCTAAAGTTGCTAATCCCCTGAAATATAAAATATTTGAAACTGCATCAGCTGATACAAATCCATCACACCCATAAAAAATTATAATTCTGTACTATTTTATGTTGCATATTTCATTCACTGAACTGATAATGAGTTCTTTTTAAAGGTATCACTGATTCAGCCACAAGTCACTGGCTGTCAGAAAACTGGCTGATTGCCCTTCTGATAAAGTGACACAATATGAAATATGTCTTTGAACATGGACTGCCATTTAAATGGTAGAGCTCACACCTAAGCAAGCAATATAATTAATTGGAGCATGTCTTTAAAAAGATCACAATGTGGGCAGCAATAGAGCATCCACTGATGTTTTGGGGTAAGAGAAATTTTAAAAAATATTAATATTCTGTTCAGTCCACACACACCATTACGAACTTCTCTGGCTGTAGCCAGAGAAATGCTGTGATTGTGCAACTTTCTCCATTTTAGTGAGAGTCTTTTTTTTAATATAAAGTTTTTATACCTCAGTTCTGCCACACTACTATACTCTTACACTGAATTACTTAAAGATAATAATGATCACTTTTTTAAAAATGTCTTGAGGCCCGCACAGCACAGGAAGGATGAGGGCAGGACTTCCTCTGGGGTGACAGTGCCAGGCTTTTCTCCCATTGGACTCCTGGACTGCAAGCCTGTGTAAGTCTCGTGCAGAAAGGGTCTAGACTCAGACTCACTCTCCCAGATTACTTGTTTGGATTTTTCCCCACCCCCAGTAGAAGAGCACTACATTGTTTATTGTGAAAGTCAAATTTAAGTAAAATAAAAAGGGAAATGAGGAGGATGGTGACCCCTACCTCCTCTGCTGGACCAGAAGAACACACTTAGGAAATCAAGGAAAGGTTAGTGCTGTAACCACCTCATCTTACATCTCTCTGAGTCATCATATCCAAATGCAGTGCTTTAGAATTTACCAATCCTAATTTGAAAAGAGTCTCATCTCCTGCCAAAGAAAGCGAGACACATAGAGGTATCTAATTAGAAAATCAATTTTGGTGAGGACTGCTAAATAGCACATAGTTTGTATATTTACCACGGCAGAAATACCACTAAAACCCCATACTCAAACTGAGTATAGACATTCTCATCTTAAAATGTGCAAGTAGAAAGTGTGGTCCACTTACAACAGGGCCTTTGTTTTGACATTTTAATTGACCTTGTCTGATTTAATGGTAGAATAAATCTTTTCAGTCCTTCATAAAGACAAAAATTACCCCTAGAACGTCCTCCCAACCCTTCCCTGCGGGATTGAAATGAAAATAAGCAGAGCTGGACTTCCTAGCTTCTGAGTTTTCTCCTGTCGTGAAGACCTGGACAGCAGGAAACACTGCTTTTGTCTTTACCCCCATTTCATTACCCCCTGGTCATTTAAAGCCTCGGTAGAATGTGCCCAGTTCAAGACAAAATGGAACTCAGAAGATTTATTCAGAACCAAAATGGATAAATCGCTGTAGATTTTGCTAACTCAGCACAACCCTTTTAGGGCTTGCAGCATTCATCAAAGCAGCCCAGTTGGCAAGACCCTTGGTCAGAGCCTGGAGAGGCAATGAAAATAAATAAGCACACAGGAACTTAGATTTAGCAGGGAAATACCAAAGTAGGCAAATAACTACAGTGAAAAGGTACTAAACTTTTAGCCGTCTGCTTTATTTTTACTTCTTCAAAAGGCTTCTTTCTCAAGCTAAGCAGGCATCCCTTTTTGATGGAGACCACTACCAAGCAGCTCTGAGCAGGACTTAAATTAACCAATTGGCTTTCCATGTCTATTTGTGAGTCTGTCCAAGGCCTAGGTTCCTTGTCTGGAGAAGGGCAGTGGACTCATAGTAAGTGAACCTCTGTGAGTCATTGATCCCTACTGAGGCCTGTAATAGTGGGGGAAGCCATGAAGCCTTAAAGGATAAGACAAGATCACAGCCAAGGACACCTGGATCCAGCCTCAACTAGATAAGTATGATAGCTTCAAGCGTCTCACTCGTGGGTGGATTAACTTAATACTTTACCTGGAGAAGTTCTTTAGTTGTTCCACCCTTTTTTAGTACTCCCTTCCCTTCTTTTAATAACTAAAGAAACGCAGGCCACCCAGCAAAGGTCTTATGCTTAGCCCTGAGAGAATCTCAATTTCTATGAGAGGGCTTTGATCCTCCAGGAGCCCTGAAATCAGTCCATTCACCTCTTTTTATTTATCCTTCACTGTACACTCATTTAGGAGATTGCAGACCTGATCAGCCTGCAATAACTATGGGATATTATTAACCTGATATCCTTTGGCCTTTTGCTTAACATACTTTTGTTTTCCTTCATACAATATATAAAAATAATATACAATTATATATATTTACTTCATATTAAATTGTTTCCTAGGTTTCCGAAGTAACTAAAGTCAAAGAAGGTAGGACACTCCCCTTCCCAATATTATGCAGAACTTAACATACAGTTGGTGCCATGAAAAGAGAAAAAAGAAAGAAAAGACCTGTTTAAATTACCAATATGAAGTATAAAGTAAAATTAGTTGATCTAGAGAGCCTTGGGAAGGAACAATCTATAAAGAAAAGGAAACTTATGTAATTTTGACTTTAGCATTTAAAACATGAGAAGAAAGGAATGCATGAGAAACAGGGAAATGTTGAGCATATTTTGGAAGTGGAGGGGTTAGATTCAAATACCTAGTTTCTGAAGAGGAAAGTAAAATCTCTGGAGAGCTGACAAACTACTTGTAGAGTTCTGGTTGACATAATTAAGAATTTTGGCACTTGTTTTTATAACATTTACAACTTTTATTTTTGTTCTGCATGAAGCTCTGTTTCCTCATCTCAAAATAGAAAGAAAGAGCAATGCTAAAAAGAAACAAATTTAACAAGCTGATTTGAGAAATAATATATATATGAAGACACTTTTCTGTTTAAAGTGCAATCAAAAGTCCATATTAACTATTATAAAATCAATCTAATATTTAAATTTAAAATCATGGAAAATAGAACATAGAGATACCTACTGTTTCTTTGCCACTGTCATTTTTTCCATTTGATGTTTTATGAAGAGTTGAGTGATTCTGTTGCCAGCTTCACGACTGAGCTTGAACATCCTGTGTACTCAAATCAGCACTTGGGAAATGCACAGTCTCCTTTGCTGAGATGTGCACTAGCATTCCTTTCCTACAGGGACAAAATCAACTCTCACTTCCACTTTGATGACCATCACTCTACCCAATACTAGTGCTGGAATAGGAGGAACCAAATTAAAAGTCCTGAATTCTGCATAACGATGCATCAAATCAGGCCTTTCTCATTCCTGATAATTAAAATGTGTTATTCTGCCTGACTGCCTCTGCAGGCTTCTTTGCCCCTGGCTTTCTAGCCTGAAATTTGAGTTTGCCTTTATGACCTGTGATGTTTTATTTCCATTTTATCTTTCTATATATGTATTGAACTATTTGCTTTTTTAATTACTTCTTTGACTTGATCATAATCATAATTGCACTCAAGGCTAACATTACCAAGCACCTGCTGTTTACCAACTTCTGTACAAATGTTAGTGCCTTCTGGAAAAAGCAAATCCTGCAAGATGTGGGTCATTATGTTCATTTTGTAGGTACTAAACTGAAACCTCCAAAATGATGAATACTTTGTCCAAGTCACGTGACTGATAGCTAGCATAATAGAATTTATACCAAGTCCACTCAGTCAGTACCTCTGTTCCCCCTGCACTTCCACATTAGTCACTCACACTCATGAAAGGCTGAGCTCTTCATTTCCTGCCAATCTGGTGGTTTAAATCCTGGTTACCCCCACATCCTGCCTTTCCTTGACCATCATTGATTCCTTAAGCAAGGAAAATAAAGTCAGTTTCCATTTTTGTTGGAAAGACTGACTGTGGAGTCAGAAACTTTGGTTAACTTTTATAGGCACTGTAAGTCTTTGGGAAAGCTATTTACCCATGCCAAACCCAAGTTCTTATCTTATCTTATCTTCTGATTAGTCTCCCCACAGTGGCCTGGAATGGTCTTCTCGGCTTTCTCTCTGAGGCATGCTGTAAGCCCAGCTATGTTGGCACTAGGACACACTCTGTCTGTCACATTCTAACAGCCAGCCATGTCCAGAATCTTAGCTCACAGTTCCCTGTGCTTTCCTGACCAGGCAATGCCAGCCACTCCCCTTTGTAGAGACATAGAGTATCACTTCTCTGTCTCCACTGGGACATGCTTTCAGATTTTAGTATTGGAAAAGTCTTGGCTTCTTCTGAGTAATTGTCATATATTAGCCCTATCGACATTATAAACTTGGAAATCATCAGATTCTTTCCTTTAGTTTGCGAGAAAACTCAGAAATAACTATTGGCCTACCTCTAGAACCACTAAGAATCTTATGGAATACCTTTTGGCATCCTTAATTTATATCTGGCTTCCCTTACCACTGATTGTTACTTCTGTTCTAATTGCCACAGCGACTCATGCTTTTTATTCTACCTAACATACATAATACAATAAATACCTAAAACTATTTTCAAATTGGAGAATATGAAAGAATACTTTTTAGGGAATATATATTATGGAGTAGATAAAAGGATGGCAAGATTCATAAATAATGTACCAGGATTTGCTTTTTTACAGTTAATTACAACTGGTATATTTTAATTTGAATATAGCTGGGTCTTCATTAGTCTACAAAACTATAACAGGTATCTAAGAGTAACACTGTCTATAGGAAACTGAAGACATCTTCAATAGTCAAATCTTTAGAAATGATACCTCCAACAGAATAAACATTTGTCTGACATCCATGAGGACATCATTTAGGACACAAAGTGATATGTCATTTTTATCTGCAAAATGAGACCAGCCAAACTGAAGGAAATAACAACACTGGCAAATTCAGCAAGTATTTCTACCTTATTAGGATTATGATCTAAAAGTACAAACACAATTACATATAAAAGACCAGTTTGTTAGGAATGGGGACACCACAGCCTTATAGAAATAATCCATTTGGATTTGTAAAAGTCTCGATCCAGCTTAGGACTTGGAATTTTCAGGATCAAACTTCCTGCATGCTTTTTCTCACCCTCTTTTTAAACAAATGAAAGCACTTCAATTCCATTTGAATTATGAAAATAAAAAAATGGCCCTTGTGTGGTTCAGTGTTTAGAAAGAATTACTAAGAAAGCACTAGTGTGTGCCATTTCTGGCACTCTACTGGAAACATGCAGAAATGTAGCCACCACTATTTATCCTCAAGATATTTATTAAGTGAGCACCATGTGTCATGTTTAGCCTTGACTGTGCTAAACACTGAGGATATAGTGATAAAAAAGATACCAAATCCATCTCACTGGATTTTACACTCTACTAAGGAGAAAGAGTACTAGTATAAGTAGTATAGCCAATAACAAGAATAATGATAAGCAACCTAAAGAAAATTAAGTAAGGCAGCAAGATTATATTTGACAGTATACAGTCAAGGAAGTGCTCTAAGAATTTCAGACAAAAATACTGAATTATTAAAAGAGCTGAAGAGTCAGATAGGACAGTGAGACTGCCCAGAGATTAGCAACAGCAGAATGTCAGTATCAATACTAGGTTTAGGGACAAAGAGCGGAGGCAATGCTACAAGCTTCTAAGGGCTGGGGGCAACTGGGAAGAAGGTGGAACCACAGAGAAAACGCAGGTACTGCTGCAGATATCACTGTGGGCAGAGAAGGGGAGAGAATGCTTCTATCCCTGCATGACTGCACCCACTGCCCAAATGCAGCAGGCCCTGCAGTCGATAACAAGGAACAGATTTGAAGTCAAATGAGTCCAAGCTTGCACCAAAATGGTGGGGAGGGGCAGCAAACAGAGGAGTTGTCTCATGAGTAATGAGGGATGGTCATTCCAGAAGGTGACTATGAGAGGAGGGGGCCCTGGGGAGATCCGAAGAGAGTATTCCAGGGAGTGAGCAGCAGATGTAAAGGCCCTGAAACCTTGGCAAGATGGAACAACAGCACAGAGACTAGATAAAAAGATAGAGTGAAAAGAGATACCACAAGAGTGTTGCCTGGAAACAGGTCATCATAGGGTTCATTGGGTTGTAAGGACTTTATATCTTGTTGTTACATTAAGTACTGATTTTGACTTGTCTCCTCCATTTGCAAAACAAATGCTGTGGAAATTGAGCATAATTCTGCTGAAACTAGCCTGCCAGTCTCAGGGAGAAGAAGCTCAAGCCTGGTCTCATAAGCATGGCTATGTAGAGCGGGATCCAAGTTCTCCAGCCATGTCCACTGTGTGCCAGCTGCATCCTCACCAAGGCACAGAATTCAAATGACTTCTCATAGATATTTGTGAGCAAACACCCACGCACACAGATCTCATGGCTCTGCTAGCACACCCTTCCTACTAGGGAAATAGACAGAAATTTTCACTAATTTCCAGTTGCAAATGTCACAGCTGATCCAAGTTCTGGCATTGTCTCTTTCTCTTGGTTTCTTCTGAGAATTGCATTTAAGAAATCTCAGTGCCTGGCTTCCCTTCCTTCATATTCCTTACATGAAAATGATGAGACAAAAGTATAATGTCATTAGTAATGATGAATTCTAGGTTTTTTTCAGAAATGCCCCATTGCAAAGTACAGTATATCATTGCCAATAGACTGTTAATAAATTTAGACACTGTAAATTGTATCTGATGTGAAGTCATTATCTTCACTATCTTCTATTTATAAACAAAAATTTATTTAAATAAATAGTCACAGGTAACATTTTCCTCTCTAAAATTTATGGGAACACAATATAAACAGCGAAGTTTTTACTCAGCATTTTTAAGAGGCACTAAATGATCATTTAAAGCATGTCGGATGATCATTTGCCAAGGAAGTAATTTGTAAGTATTTGCCATATGTGGCAGCAGCATTAACGATCCAACTGGAAAACGGTCTTGGTCCTACTCTTTAACTTCTTCAAGGTGAATGATTACCGACATCATTGTATTCCGATGGCACTCACAACAATGTCTTTATACAGTAGGAGCTCACTAGCTATATGTCGAATGAACAAGCGATTCCATTTTGTGTATCAACTTCATCCACATGAAGCCATTTCCTAACAGTTTACTTCTCATGTCCAGAAAAGCACATATCAGAATATCAAGCATGCAAATTTAAATGGATAAGTGATTTTATTTAAAGTTTAATTGCTAAAATTAAAAGCTGAGAAGAGATGTAAAAAATGGTACATCACTGAGTAAAAAAGATTTTAAAAATGTTAAAATTAAACCTTTAAATAAAGATTTGGCAGAAAAAAAAATAAGCCTATGTCTGACTTTCTTAGTAAGAAGAAAGGATGAGCAATTCCTGAGGAGGGGCATATAATTTATAATACAATAATCCAGGCTAAGACCCTTATATAAAATACTGCCCTTTTAAAGTGTGTGATTTAATTGGAAGCAAATTACCACAGCATATAGGATTGAAAGGATAATGTCTGTTACTTCCAATGTTTCTCTGGAAAATTGTACGCCAAGTTCACTTAATGAGAACAGGTAAAATGTGTGAATATGGCAAAGAGCAGTATTTTCTACATAATAGTGCTATTTTTCCTCATTTACCAACTCTTATGGCCTTTCATACATAAAAAATTGCCTAGAATCGTATAAGGATATATAATCAGAAATAAAGTAAAAATCTCCTGATGCTTATTATATGACCAAAAACCTAATTAACCTAATAGTGATACTAACAGTAATATGTTCCCTAGTAACCTCTGAATGTTTTGAAACCCAAAATTCTCTAAATGTTTGGTGATCTAAATATTAAAACACTATATTTTTGAAGAACTATTCCAGGATTAATAGAAGAATAGCCAAATAAATATGTCTATATGTCTACCTGGTGTTAGATATTAGAGAATATTATGTAGAAACACTATGTGAAGAAAAAAATGGTGAAGAATCCAATTTCCATATAATTAAAATACAAGCTGAAATTATTTGTAAACTCACAAAAGGAAAAAATATTCCAGCAAATCTGACCACAGATCTGCTTATTTAAAGCAATAAAAGAAGTTCACTGTATCCAGATTTAGGATGAATCTGTTAATGCAAGAAGAAGCATCTGTCGTTACTAGCATTTTGTGCATGTGTATGAATACGAATTGGACATAAATTTTACTTTCATAAGCTTCTTTCTCCAGCTAATTTCCAAAATTCAAAAGTTCTCGTGAGATTTAAGGGGAACTTGCCCTTCCTGAACTCTAAAAATTGTAGTTTTTATTTTAACTGGGAAAAAGCATGAACGTGGAGAAGCAGTATGCTTCTTTGCTCATTAGGCCCAGGAAGTGAGTTTTCATAAGGCAATGTAGCAGGCTGGTATTTGTGAAAAACCAAAGAGTATTCTAGCTCCTTGAGGGCAGGATAATAATGAGGAATTCTGAAACACATGGAAGCCTAGCAGGATGGAATGAGGTCAAGAATCGGAAAAGGAGGGGAAGATCCTCTTCCTTAAAACAAAATGAATGCATATACGAAAGATATGGCTAGGGAGAGCTGGTAATTATCACAGATGAAATCCAGACTTTTAAACTGAATTTAGTTTTCCTTTCTGAATATCACTATGAGGGTTGCATGCGCATGGTCATGCATGTGTATACACACACACACACACACACACACACACATGCTTTGGCAGAACAAGCAGTGCCCTCAGAACCCACTCCAGTCCTGGCTCTGCCCTTCCACTTGTGTGACCAAGGGTGAATGCTTCACCTTTGCAAATTCGTTCACATTGTGAGGTAGCAAGGACCGGAGGTAAAGGTGATCTCCCTGCTATGGAAAGTTCTTTCCATGTCCAAAAGCCCCTGTACTGGCCTCTTTTCATATTCTTCTCATTCTACTCTGACTCAGGGGAAGGACTTTTTCTGTTAGTAAATCTGCAATGAGGGGGCTGGGGATTTAGCTCAGTGGCACAAGTGCCTGCCTGGCAAGCACAAGGTTGTGAGTTCAATTCCTGGTACCGGAAAAAAAAAACCAAAAAACCAAAAAACCAAAAAAAAAAAAAAAAACTGCAATGAGAAACTGTTCACACTCGGCTCTACAGCACAAGTACGTCCACAGAAAGTTCAGAGAACTGACATGTTCTGCTCTTCTGGGCCCAAAATCTTACCTGAGGACCCTGTCCCAGGTCAGCGTTGTCAAGATCAGTGCTTAAGACATAGAACTAAGTCTTCTAACACAGACTCTATTTATAAGCAGGTGATACGTTCCCCTCTACTACTCCCATTTATTCTGCTTTTCAGCAGTTTAAAAGCTGAAAGAGAAATGCTGTTTCTCTTTGATGCCCCTTTGATGATCCCAAAATTGTTATTTCCAACTATTGATGGTCATTCAGTGATTTAAGAAAAGATTAAAAATACTGAATATTCCCCATCACTGTTCCTTGGGATTTCATTAAAATTTATTGGACGTAAAATATTGTAACCCAACAAAACTTTAAATCTAATGCCATCCATATACAAGCAAGAACCTTGATCCTCAAGGTTACCCTAGCACTAAAGGTAGACGGGCAGAACCTTGGAATGGGGGTGCAGCTCAGTGGGGGAATGTATGCTTAGCACGTACAAGGCCTCTGCTGGAGAGAAGGCTCAATGCTCAGTACCAAAAAATTTTAAAAATTAAAAAAAAAGATGGAGGCTCCCAGTATATGGTTTTTTCTAGCACTCTATACTGTAGTCATGCACTGTACTAAAGCAGCAATTATTCTCAAATTTTCTTTTGCATTCTCTTTTAGATAATAAATTCCCTTTTATTCTTAATTCAGAGTTGGGGTTTTGGAAATGGATTTTGGAGAAATTTCAGAAATAAGAAAGCAGAAACTTGTGAAGGAGCTTAGTTTGGCACATGATATTTACATTAGCTCAGTATAGATTTCCATGCAAACTAAGGACATCCGTCATCCACATTCTACTTCTCAAATCTCTCCCATTTGTCTGGACACCAATCTGTATTATTCATATGGCATTCATTTTCAAGAGCAATGTCTTTTTATGTAGTGATATTCAGATTCCTAGCTTTCAAATTTCCAACTATCTTTATTAAAAATGGAAATTAGAGGGAGAAGAAATAAAAAGAAATAAGATGTATTGTGTACATGTGCCAATCCCTACATTGAATGCATCTATTATGTACTGCAAACATGTACTAATAAATTTTAAACATACAAAAATAGTCCTAAGTTCACCCAGGCTACTGAATCAAAATCTTCAAGAATGCAGCTCAGAACTCTGGGTTGGGTTGGGTTGGGTTGGGTTGGGTTGGATTGGGTTGGGTTGGGTTGGGTTTGGTTTGGTTTGGTATGGGTTGGGTTGGGTTGGGTTTTGTTTTGTTTTATTTTGTTTTGTCTAGCAAAGATATCATATGATTCATAAAATTTTCTCTATTTTATCATATTGGAGTGTACTTTAAAACACAGAAGTAAAGTGGAAGAGGTAATAACTCAATCATTATTATCTACTAGAAGTTCAGTTCAGGTTGTTGAATTACACTGAATTGTACTGACTGTAAATAGATATTTATTATTTTTAATGCTCATTCTGTTATCTTACATTTTAACATAAAGTAGCTTCTGGTAAAATACAACTTGGAAAAAGCAATACCATAAACCCACGTTCAGAACATCTCTGTGTATGGGAACAGCAAGCAGTTATCTGAGTGTGCCTCCTAGTTTCCGCATACTAGGTGAGTGGTAAGGGGCCACTGTCATGACCAGTGGCATAACGGAGCCTCTTGGTCCTCAGAAATAACCATGATCCTAACTCCTGATCTTCAAGGTGCTGATGTGAGCCACAGAGGCCCACAGAAATGCCCAGTCCCACAGTTCTCCCAACATGGTCCTATCAGGGGTCTTTGTTAGGAAGCCAGAGTCTTGAATCCACCCCAAATCTGTCTGTCAGATCACAGTCTAGGTGGTTTCAGTGGAATTATATTGTTTTCCCAAAGGCCAGAAGCATGGGATCAAGGTGTCTGCAGCTTTTGCTTCTCCTGAGGCCTGGCTCCTTCACCACTCATGGCCTTTCCCCTGTGTAAAGACATTCCTGGGGTCACTTCCTCTTCTTACAAGGACATCAGTTATGTTAGGCTAGAACCCACTGTAATGACCTCATTTCAGCCAATCACCACAAAACACTCTGTCACCAATACAGTTCCATTGTAAGGTACTGGAGGGAAGGACTTCCACACATAAATCCAGAGGTACAAAACTCAATCCATAGCATCCACCATATAATTCAAAACTTGGGGCCCAGCGCACTGTGTTCAGTAAGTCCTCTGGGTGATTAGCAAGTTAAAATCTGAAAGTTGTGCTAGCTAGAAAGGATATTGCCCCACCACACCAAGGGTCACAGTGTGAGCTGAAGTGTTTGCTGCACATTTTTGAGAGACATTACTTTGGACTCCCCTCTAGAAAACAGGATTAATCTAGGAGCCCTAAAAATTGTGGTCCTCATGGTAAATATGTGAAATAAAGGAAGAAAGTCCAAGTGTGGAGCTGGACCTTTGGAAAGAATGTGGCCACCAGAGCACAACTATAAGCGTTCATCCGCTGCCTTCAGCCTGCTGGTGCACGTGTGGTAGGGACTACATTAGACTCTCCCCGGCACCCAGCTGGCTTTGCAAAGCAAACCAAATAGACTTCTCTAGGAGATTAGGGCTCAGACTTCCTGGTCTTGAGAAAGAAAGTTAGTGGAAGATGCAGAATGAACTGAATTAGTGGTTCGTCGTTATTAAGCAATGGAAGGACAAAAGAATAGTCACCTTTTTTGGTCACATATTTTATAAAAGCTGGAAAGAACAAGTATGAGAGTAAGGAAAGGGAAGCTTATAAAATATATCCAGATTAAATTTAGATATTATAGAATACTAACTTTTTTGTTTGTTTGTTTGTTTTCTGGTACCGGGAATCGAACTCAGGACCTTGGGCTTGCCAGGCAGGCCGCTGAGCTAAATCCCCAGCCTGGAATCCTAACGTTGATAGCTGAACGGAGCAAAGTTACTTCACCTTTCTCTGACCCCACCGTGACTCTGCATGAGGTTGGTGCCCTTACCCCTCACTACACAAAGGTCTGCTACCCTCTGGTAATATATTAGGGTGCTATCATTTCTAAGCTGGTCATGACACCATTCCTACTGTATAAACACTGGGTTTTTTACTCATTTTTGTCATGTAATATTGGTATAATTGTTCAAGGATGTAGACATCACTTTTCCAACATTCAAGTTGAACAGTATAAATCTATTTCTTCACAGGTTAATCATCTAAACAAATGTTTATGATCATGAGCAGTGATTCTAAAGATTACCTCCAATCCCTGCTGCCCAAAAATCTAAAATGGATTTTAGATAATTTCAAATGGATTAAGTAAAATAATTTCCTTTGGGTCTCTTCAGATGCTTTATTATACTGTCTCCTTGTCATGCATGTGCGGTTCCAAAAATTCCTTTTCTTTTTATACCAAACTCAGTTTACTTTTATATAAAGCCTTTGCTCAGTCATTAACTTTCTAAATGCCTCTTCTTTGCTTAAAATTAGCCAATGGCTATGCACAAAATAGGATGAAATCTTTTTTCTCTCTAACATCAACCAAATGATCAGAAACTCTGTTAGATGCCTCTTAATCTTGCCTTTGACACTGACCCCCAAAATCAGTTGCTCATGAATCAGAATGGTCTATGCAAAAAGTCAAAAAATTCTCACAGGGCTTTTGATAAAATTCCAAAACTACACTTATGATCGCCTAGTAATGGTGTACAGCTTCCTCTGTTTGGATGGGAGCACCAGTGAGACCATTCCATGTGGTTGATGTGGTTCATCTGAACCCACATGGTTTTACTTGTTTCACAGAGTTTCTTCAATATTATTGAGGATTTGTCAGTTTATTTTTACTTTTGTTATTTTTTTGCAAACTCTCCTGCTCTTCCCTACCATATCGGCTTTTTGAACTATAATTTATAAAAAGTCATCAGCAATAACTCATTAGTATAACTTTCATATTCATCTGCACATTCAACTATGTGACAGTTGGCAGTATCAACCCATAATATCACAAAAAATAATTTCTTTTAATAACTCTCTTCCATCTGCCTTAGAAAACAATGGTGAAAAAACTTCAAATTAAATGTGATATTTCCAGTTGAGAATGTTAACAAGCTTGTTTATATCATACTTGTCTCCAAAACATGAAAGTAGAAATAGTACAAGTATAATTACTCTTTAGGATCTACCCTTGTGTTCCAATAAACCTTACACCTGTTTCAGATTTTTCTTGGGAGATTTATGATGTATTAGCAATGCCATACAGTTACCTCTTTTGGACTGAAGAACCAATGAGACCATTTCATGTAATTGATGTGTTTGTCTAAATACATTCTTCCCTTGAAGCCTAAGACAAGCAGTTGTATAAGATAAAATGTAGCATATGGATACAGCTTCCATTTCTTTTACACGGCAATTATTTAGAGAGTCCTTTTGCAGCCTTAGAAATATAATGGGTGCTGGGGATTTTAAATACAGTATTCTCTTCTGACCTTAGGGAACATATAGCACAAATTTTAATCTTACATGTCTATATTTGTTTTCCTGAGTAAACACTTTGAAGATATCAATATGTAATATAACAACCATTGTTACTTTCCTATCACCTTGTCTGAGAGTCTGTATTGCTTGTATTGTTCTTGTATTATTTTGTAAATGCACGTGTGTTTGTTAATATGTTTCATTCTTTTATTTTTAAAGAATAAAAGAAGATATCAATATGTAATACAACAACCATTGTTACTTTCCTATCACCTTGTCTGAGAGTCTGTATTGCTTGTATTGTTCTTGTATTATTTTGTAAATGCACGTGTGTTTGTTAATATGTTTCATTCTTTTATTTTTAAAACAAATAAATAAATAAATAATAAATAAATTCAAAACTTAACCTTTAAAGAAATCATATTGTTTTATCTAATAATTATTTTTTATTCTCTTTAATGGTTTGGACAATCTTCCATTCTTACATCTGGTAATCTGAGCAATGTAGTTGAAGGTAACAATATGTACTATAACAACCACTTTTAATTCCTATCATTCTGTTTTGAAATCCTGTATCACTTTTAATGTGCTTGTTTTGTTTTGTTTATGTTTGTGATGTTGGTATGCTGCTATTATTCTTTTTCTTTCTTTCTTTTATTACTCTCTTTAAAATAAAAAAAAAAGCATCATATTACAACACAGTTTGTTCTTTCAGCACCAATTTTAAGCAGCACCTTATACAAGAAAAATGAGTAAGTTTAACATGGAACCTATCTTCTAGGAGTTCACAAATAAGAGAGAAAAAACATAATTAAATAACCTGAAAATAACAAATGGCGTCAGTGAAACATGAATAAAATCTACTAAGGATTGGGAGGAGGAAATTTCAAATAAATTGCTATTTTAATAAATAACAATTATACAGGGTTATCAGAGAAGGTTCTTTTCAAGAGAATTCATATAGAAAGCAAATATCTTAAAATAGATGATAAAATTATTTTCCAATGTCTATCAAAATAGCATGGTACAGTGTTCTTTGTAAATAGAAAGACATTTGCATAGCATCTGATCTGCAGTTTGTTGTGAGGCTTTTGTTGGAAGTTGACAGAAGCATTCCAGGTGTCAGTATTTTCCCCAGAAAGATATTTTCCATTCCCACATCTCCACACTTAGTGAGCATGACATTATATGCTAAAAGGATACTGTCAATTTTAGTTTGAAGGCAATCCTTATGACTCTGCCAAATATTTTTTAACTCCAGATATAACTTCCATCCTCAAATGTAACATTAAAAAATAAATTCACAGCTCGCTGTTAGGGTCCATGTGTTGAACATTTGGAAAAATTAAAGTTTCAGAGAGCACCAGATGAGTCCTCTTGTCTGACTAACACATGGACACTGTGCTCTGAAATATTCAGTGCAGAAGACAACATTACTTAGTGTATGAATCACACTACAAAGAAAAGACAATGGGTTTTGAAGGATAAACCAAAATGCTCCAGTACAATTCCAGTCTCATAGTTTGCATTTCTTGTGTGTCCTATACACTTATACCTCCTCTTTTCTCAGCATTTGTTTTACATTATCCAACAAACCTTCAGGCTCCTTAAGGGTTAGTATTAGATTCCCTTTGATTACTCTACTGAAAAAAGATCTTTCCTAGCCCTTAACTCATCTAAGTGTTCCTGAGGACTGAGTATCTTGGTTACTCTTCTCTCATTGCTGACACAAAATACTTGATGCCTAGAATTAAAGAAGAAAGCTTTATTTAGCTCACAGTTCATGGAGGTTTCAGTCCATATTCAGCTGGCTCCAAGGCAGAGTGGCACATGGCAGGGGGCAACAGTTCATGGCTGTGGAAGACAGCAAAAGCAATAAGAGCAAAAGGAGGAGTAGTGGCAAGCAGCCTCTTTCTCTCCCATACCTATGCAAACTATCCACCCCAGAGCAGATGTAGCACTCACACCCATAATACCAGCACTGGATCATGGATTAATCATAAACTCTATTTTTTTTTTTTTTTTTTTTTTTGGTTTTTCTCCAGTACCGGGAACCGAACTCACGACCTTGCGCTTGCCAGGCAGGCGCTTTGCCAGTGAGCTAAATCCCCAGCCCCAATTAATCATAAACTCTAAAAGCCTGCCCCATGACTGCATGAGGCTTTGAGGGGACATCCAGACACAAACCATAACACTGAGTAAAACTGAAATACAAAGGAAGACAGGGTCAATGAGAAATACTTGAGCAAAATAAAAAATAGATGATAGCAAGTGCAGAGATAGATCATTCTCTGGCAGGGGGGAGAGATCAAGAGATGGAGGGAGAGAGGAGGGAAGGGGTAAGGAATGAAAAAAAGGACCTGGAATGTATTATGTACTTGTACTAGCTCCACACGAGGAATGTAAACTGCAGGTATTGTGATCATGTACAAAAAAGGAAGAAGAGGGGGATGAAGGGGAAAGAAAGCAATGAGAAAAGGAAGTAAGCTGTGTGATGTGTATGTACCAACTTCCCCCAAGGAATGGAAACACTACATAGCATACACATGTGCTGATAAACTAGGATAATAAAAATTTAAAAAGTTGGAAATATTTTATATTTTGTTTCACAGTGGGTACAAGCTATGATCTGAAGAATATATGTGGGAATACATATTAAAACCTGGTGATCATTTTGAAGACCCTGAACACCCATGAACAAAGAAGTTCCCGCTGTCACCCTGGAAGATATCCAAAATTGGAAGCAGTAAATGTACACAGGTATCCTGAGACAAGAAGCAAGGTTCTGACCTAGTGCAGCTCCACACAGTCTGCCAAACACCTCCTCCTCACCCAGCACTGGTTTCTGCTGTCACCTACAGGCTCAGCTGCTTTTATCCCAGGCATCAAAAGGTGTCATTCCACCTTGGACACACCTCATCCTTTCCTCAAAACATGCTCCACCCTGATTTCTTACCTTAAATTCTGAGAACCAATCCCTGTCTCCCCACTTCCTGTACCATTTGCAGGCCGGTTCTGCATGGTGGAAATGAGTTCAAAGCCACCTGCAATGATGACAGACTTGGTACCCAACAGTTCATAAAAAGCCAATGAAAACAAGTTGGAAAAACCTGAGGCAAGACTGAGAACAAAATAAAGTTTAGATACATGAATAGAGCAGGCAGAGTGAAAATTCAGATACAGGTGACTGTCAGGTCAAGTCTGGAACTAATGAAGCACTCTACAAAGGAAATATTTTTAAATACCCGTGCCAAAGGCTAAAGTCAAAGCCAAGGTCAAAGAATAGTTTAGAACCACCATGACTATAGACAAAGCCAGCAAGGCAGGAAAGGTCCCAACTTTAGAACACCAAACATATTGCCGAATCCAAAAGGATTCCTACAAGTCAGCTTTCAGATTTGCTGTGAAGGATAAATGACACAGGGCATTTAGAGTGGCACTACCACTGCTTTGCTCCAGCATCCCACTCTTCCCTACCTCTCCCAAGAATCTTGGCCATGTGACCTGACAAGGAACTTTTCCTACCTAGGTCCTGTTTAAAGCAGCCAGGTCTGGTTAGAGTGCATGAAGGATTCCAAAGCCTTGTCAGCCACGGAGAGTGAGTAGGACCACAAAGCCAGGGATTATAGCAGAGTAGTGTGCTTCTGCTCCTCCATTACAAATCTAAGCTAGAAAATAAATAAGTATGGAAACGTATGGGATTTCTGCTGTCTTAAAATCAGGTTTTTTTTTTTTTAACGTACTATGAAGGTAGCATTTGACACCCCTTTTAGAAAAGACTGAGTATGTCTAGCTTCCTCAACTCAGTTTTCCTTTCTTTTGCAAGCTTTGGCTTGTCTGCCTGCCTTTGCTGAGCTTCATGGATGTCTGCCCTATCATGGCCCATGCAGAGTTACCACACAACTATTTTTGAAGACTTAAATCAATTATGAAAGTTTGGGTCACATATTCCACCCGTATCTCCCACCTACAGCCACTGGCTGGCATTTCTTTCTTCTTTGAAACAGCAATTTCTGATACCCACAGAGGTTTATCACAGTGAAACACACGTTCTCTGCTGGTGCATCCAGAGGGCTAGACCAGCAGTGACTGCCCTATTTTCTAAAGAGAGTTTAGGATGCCTTTCTAAAACTGAGTAAAACTATGTGTGATTATATCAAAGTAAAATGGCATTTAATTTGGATTTTTTATTACTTTTTAATGAATTAGAAATACAGTTTCTTTTTTTTTTTGTTTTGTTTTGTTTTTCTCCGGTACTGGGAACTGAACTCACAACCTTGCGCTTGCCAGGCAGGCGCTTTGCCACTGAGCTAAATCCCCAGCCCCTAGAAATACAGTTTCAACAACAATAATGTATGTAATACATGAGTAATGAAAGTTGTATATAAATAAAACTCAAAGCTCAGTCCATACTAGAGGGAAAAGAGAAAACAGACCCTGTGAGCTTCTTTCTCTTTCTGGAGCTTCCACTTCCAGTAGGCTCCTGCTGCCTGAAAATTCTCCTCATGGAGCTCTTACACCATGAGGCTATCTGTCCCCTTTCTTGCTCTTAATAATGGAGTGCTGAAAGTTATTTGGCAATGAATATGGCCACAGGGCTGGAGCATATGTTATCCAGAGTCTGTCGCCACTGGATAGGATCAACTCCCTGAATCTTGGTCAACAGGCTGTGACTCTTAATCAAGTGTCACAAATCCTGAGTTTCAGCTTCCATATTCAGCGACACTGTCCCCTGCCCTTTCTCTGTTCCAAAAATTAGAACATGATCATGGTACTGGTGGCCACAGAGGTAAGGACAACTGATGCAGTTGACATTAAGGGGAAAAATCCACCTATTATTATGACAATCACCAAATATAAATAAACTTAAATCTTTCTTAACTCACAGTACTTGAAGGGTCGTATTATTTCAGCAGCTTGGCCTTTATCCTAAACAGTACATTCATCTACATCCAGGCCTCATTAAAAATGGTCTCCTCTGTCCTATCTTAGCTCCACCCCAAGGGACTGAAGAAAACCTCTACACTTCTCCCTTCTGACAATGGAAGGCTAGCTCCAACTATGTGAAAGACGAGGGAGACAGACCGGCTTCTCCATATATCTATGACTAAGAGCTTGAATTTCTGGGACAAAAGGAGACCATCAGCACTCAACTCATGTCAGTTATTGTCCTTATCAAGACCCTTTTCACTGAGAAAAGCAGTGACTTATTGCTAGGAGATAAAGCGAGAGAGCTTCAAATAATGCTACCTATTCACAGAAACTATGCAAAGCACCAACTGATTCATGAGAACTGAAGTCATTAAGAAACTGAGACAACTCATTTCATCTGTCAGGATGCACTCAGACTAGTTTCTGCTTTTCTTTGTACAATTTCTGTGTTCTCTTGCTTCTCTTTGCAGACTGGCTTTGGAATCTGGGGTTACTGGGACTTATGACTGTTCATTACTGTTGCTACACGAGGAAAAGCATCTCAAAGAAAGGAGTGAAGGGCAGAGATGCTCCAAAGCATGCCCACCAGACATGTTAAACCCTTAAGTGCTGCTCTTTGTCCTTTGCAATGTTCTCCCTCTGTACCTTTCCTCTACCTTTAAGAAAATAGACTTCCTGTGGGAAGACCCTCATTCTAGGTAAGTTTTCTGTCTTCCTGATGCTGTATAAACCCAAAGCAGCAGAGTTCTGTGGCCAGGCTCTAAGTCTATATGAGTTCCCTTTCCCAAGCTTCTCTCTACTCTTCTTCATTCTACCCACCCCCTGAGTCTTTTCACATCCCTGTGGTCTCTCTCGTTAATGGTTTGGTTACTGTGTCTGCACCTGATACCTCTGCTTATGCAGGACATTCATGGGGATCAAAGAACCATTCACCCTATAGATGCTCAAAATTATTGTTTAATAATTCCAGTGCATTGCTAATTTATTTATGCAGTCTCTGGTTTATACCTAAGACCTTGTTCCTCATAAAAGTTTAATAGGCCATTATTAGATACCTATAGTATATCACAAATTATTTTTCAAATAAAATCCCATGTAATATTTTGAATAACACAATTATATTACATTATATTGTGCATGTAAATGATTATTTCTTAATGTATAATGTTTAAAACTGATATAGCCATTCCTCTAAATATATTTTAATCTTGAAAGGGAAAGCAGAAGAGAAAGAGTCAGATCTTAATCACTGGAAGGGCATGGTTTGCCTCAAGCTTTTTGCTGCCAATTTGGGTTACCCCACCTACACTCAAATGTGGACAGAGAAATGAGAAAGAACCAGTAGGTGGACAATAATAGGGTGACCATAGAAGAGGGTGGTTTCTTTCAAGTGGGAACGGCAAGAGTAGTCTTACGGAAGATGTAGCATTTAAATTGGTTTCACAATGTATTTTGTGTAACGTGAATGATACAAACATAAGCGAAAGAAAAAATAAGGAGCGAAAAGGGAAAGAAATACAGTGGTACCTCGGTTCCTGAACTTAATTCATTCCACCATTCTGGGAAAGACGGCAGTGGTCGTGTTGGTCAGCCGATGTGCGGAGTTTGTGAAGAGAAGCAAAATTTTGCTGAAACGAAAGCTTTCGTGAACCGAGATATTCCTGTAGAAAGACTGTAGGGGAAGAGAAGAAGAAACTCTTGTTCTTGCCTGTGCTCAGTATAGCAACGCGATGCTGGAAAGGTGGTCAGGCACGGGAGCTCCCCAGAGGCCTCTCCTACCCAGTATTCCACAAATCACAACGTACTGTTTCTAGAGACTCGTTGTTTGTAGGTATAATGAAGCAATGAAAGCCCCCCATAGCAGTGTATATTAGGCTTATGGCGAGTACTAAAGCCAGCTTACCATTTGCCTAGTGTGGCTGAGAAGGGAGCGATAGTGTGAGGATGCGAGTCTCGATGCAGATAAGGTGATCTGCCTGGGCTCTGCCTGGGACGCACACAAAGGGAGAAATACTATAAAGAGCACACTTTTTGCCTATATAACCATTTTCCCCAATCCATCCTGGAATGAAAATAAGAAGAATTGAAGTTCTTGAGGGTCCAAATATGAGGTCCCTGGAAGCAGAGACTTTGTCTATTTGTCTTTGTTTGCCCCAGAGCTTTGAAGAGTGCCCAGCACTCAAGTAGATTTTAAGTACATGAGCAGATCCCTTCCCTGTGACTGGCCCTGTGCCTGGACTTCACCGGCATTAGCTGCTTTGTCTCACTTTATAAACACAGAGGAGGAAACTGAGGTGGAGAAACAATCAGTTTCTTGCCCTAGGTCATCTAGCTTATGAATGGCACTGCGGGAATTTGGATCCTAGTGTCACTGACGAAAGCCGGCGCTGTTAACCACCATGAAGTAACTCTTCACCAGACAGGAAGCCAGACTATGACTACAGCAGGCAGTAATCTCAGCTTGGCACAGCTCGCTCCGATGAAAGCATCATTCAGATGCAAACTGGAGGAACCAGTTTTGGGGAAGGGTGAGGGGTGCAGGATGTCAGGGGAAGCTGAACAGTCCGGCTGACTCTGTTTTTTGGTTCCCACTTCACTTTGCCTGAATTCTAATCAGGACCTGAATTGATTCGAAGCATGAATGCTTCATCTTTCTCCTGGGCTCTGCCTTCTATAGGTGGGGGGGAAAAAAAACAAGAAATCTTCCTATCTTAAGCACAGGGCATCAAAATCTATCATGTCGGTATTGAAAATCGCCAGGTAATTTCTTAGATTCAGAAATTCAATTTACCCCTAATGAAATTCCAAGAAAGCCGCAATAACCAATTACTCAGAAGTATTTTGGTGTTCTTTTGGCAGACCTCAACTGAATTATTTCTGTACCTAGCCATTTCTATTAATCATCACGAGCTGAAACACATTTGTTTCACTCTAGCACTTCCTAAAATAATAAATGATGGAAAAACAAAGGCTAGGATGAGTAAGGGGGAGGAAATACGCATTAAGTAGTGCCTTTCATTTTGTATTCATTGCTTTTGTCTCCAAGGACGTTGGCAGGTGACACTGTATATTCAGGCTACCAAGTCTATTTCTGATGTGTCTACTGAGCACCAGGCAAGAGAAAGACAGCAGAGACCACACTGCCTGCCAGCCTCGGACGAGCTAGCAGAGAACGGAAGTGAGTCACCCATTTCTCACCCACACTCTTGAAACTAAACCTGAAAGGGTGAAAAAGTTGAATACCACACAGAGTTCCCTCTTGTCTATTGCCCTATCCACATTCCTAGAGCACTGCTTGCCATAAATGCTTGTTATGGTGTGGATGTTAAAAAAATATTTGTTGCATGAATAAGGGAATTTGTTCTACTTTCCCTTAATCTAGGAGTAGGCTGGAAAGCCTAAACACAGAGAATAATGCTGATTTCCCACAGAGCCCTTGAGTTTGCTGAGACTACAGAAAGCCTTGTTGCCAAGATCCCCATAGACATCTAATAGGCTTCAGAAACTTAACATGACCAGGATAGTACAGTACTTTTAATTTCCTCTCTAATAAACTCTCTCACAATCCATTTTCTCAGTGTGTTTCCATTTCACCAGCTGCTCAAGGCAAATCCTCCCAGGAATATCTGATTCTTCTTTTCTTCTCGTCTTCTATATCCAAACCTTGACACCCTCAGCAAGTAGACTCTCTACCATGCTCCTTTGCTTTCTCTGATTGAACATACCATGTTGCTTCCACTTCCAGGGCGCTGAGCTCGCTACTCCTCTGTGTGGAATGCCCTTCCTCCAAACCCTGTCCTTCTCATCAACCAGGTTTCGGCACAAATGTCCCTTCTTGGAGGCTGCTCTCCCTGATGAAAGCTGCCCCTCCTCACCACATCCAGACACTGAGCACACTCTATCACATTGCTTCATTTTTATTTTCTCTACCAAACCCTATCTGAAATTCCATTATAAATACACATGCATAAGCTTACTTAATCTATGTCTCCCAACTAGAATGTAATTTGCACAAAAGTAAAGATTTTGTTAGTCTTGTCTTATCACCTGGACTTTAATAATTGCCTCTTGAATGGATGAATATCTTCTGAAAGTCTGTGAGCAGGATTTGTGGTTGTTTTCAGTACTTTGGTTGAGGCTTAATTGATTGCTCTCTTATCTGGTCTCTGAAAGCCGGTTAGAAGCTATGATTGTGACTGAGTTGCTTTCTATTGGTTTTAGAGCAGAATCTGACAGCCTTCTCTTTAAGAAACACTGCCAGTGTGTCAGAGCCAATTCTGACAAATCTATGGAAAGATTAACTTCCTCAATTCCGTGTGGATAAGTCTTCAAAGTTTTTTCTAAATTTGCATATCCTGCATAGCCATTATAGGTAAATGATTCTGTACACCATACCTTCTCCATTGTATTTCCACCTTTCTCTCTCATTTTATGCATGCTGATAATTTCCTAAGTGTAAATGGTTGAGTTTTGATGCTAGCTGAAAGAAGAAACTACCCTTTGCAAAGACAGCGTGATCTGCTGATACTTAGCCTCCTGCTTCCGCAGTAGCTAAGTTCTCATTAGAAAGAGAACTTTTCCCAGTGGTTCAGAGGTGTCTTGAAGAATAGTTTCATTTTACTGAGCCCCAGTGTCATCTAATGACACCCTGAGGCTACTTGTCCAGAAGTGTCGCAGAGTGACACCCGGCTCCAATCACCACTGCGTCATACCGACCCTGCACCCTGCACCTTGATCTTCAAAGTCTAAGACCATTGCCTGTATCTACACAAGGGGAATTTTGATTTTCCCTAAAATGTTGTTTTCAGCTTATTTCAATAATCTAGCCTTCATATTTAATTAGTTGCAATAAAGAACTATTTGCCATTACCAAAAAAACAGCACTTATATTCTTCACTTATTAAAATTACAATGTAGTTCTGATAGATTGCTGCTGCTTTAAACTTTTTTACTTCTATGTTGAGAAGGCAAATAACAAGATGGAAAAGCAAGTATATAAGTCACAGGAAGGAAAAATTAGTCTAACAAAGATAGCCAAAAAACAATTAAATACAAAGGAAAAGAATCACAGATATTCAAGAACCATCTTCAAACATAATCATAAAATAATAACATACAACGTCCTTGTATGCGGTTTTCTTTTTGCAAAACATGACTATTTGAATTATGTATTTATTTGCAATTCTGTTCAAATGCAAGGTTTTGTGATTCATTACTCAAGTCCAGAGCAAATAGCACCAACGCAAAACAGATGCTCCATTTGCTCTTGGTAATGAAGGAGCCCGGGATATAGCCCAGTGGCACAAGCACCTGCCTGGCAAGCACAAGGTCCTGAGTTTGATTCCCGGTACCAAAAATAAAAGATAATGAAGGAGCAGTGCCAAACAATTTTCCTTACTAACTATAGAACTTTTGAACAACCCCACGACATGCCTTCTATCTATTTGGTTCACTCTTTTTGGCTATGTCTGTTATGTTAGACTAATTTTTCATTTCTATGACTTATATACTTGCCTTTCCAGCTTGTTATAGAAGACTTTGTTACAGTCTTCAAGGGCTTTTCAAGTTATTTGGAAAAATACATACAATAAATAAGTCACCTATACCAAGTGACAACTGAGTAGTATTTTCACATAAAATTTAAATTGCATTTCCAATTCAAAATATTATATATAACTCTATAGGAAGAACAACTTGCTCAACATATATATCGATGTTAATTAATATATTTTAAAATTAGAAATATAAACCAAACATTTAGGAATTTATGCTATAGAGATGCACCAACTTTAGTACAAAGATATTTGTTAAAAAAAAAAAAAAAGGTCGGTTGCTAAAATATCCATTGCTGCAAAGCATGAAAACATTTCAAATGCCTGACAGTAAGATAATGGATACACCAAGTATATTACATCTACAGATGCTATTATTTTCAAAAGTGAGGTAGAATTATAATTTATTGTTATCAAACAATATCTAAGAAATATTAAGCTACTAAAAGTATATTGTCAGCCAGGCATGGTGGCGCACGCCTGTAATCCCAGCACTTGAGAGGCTGAGGCAGGAGGATCATTGTGAGTTTGAGACCAGCCTGGGCTACAAAGTGAGCTCAAGGCCAGCCTGAACTGCACAGTGAGACCCTGTCTCAAAAAGATAAAAAAAAAAGAAAAAAAAACTGAAAGTATATTGTCAAATTTAGGGTATAATATGCTAAAGATATGTAAAAGTAAATGATTGATTATATAATTTTGCTTCAGTGAAAACAGTATTTCTGGAATGCATATATAAAATTAATATCAAGTATCTCCAGGGAGCAAACTAAGGGACAACAATTTGGGGAAAAGAGTTATTTGTATCACTTTTGAATAATTTAAATTTGTATCAGCTGTATTTACTTGCTTACCAAAAAATACTTGCAAGACATAAAATAAGGAAAATTTTGAAACAATATCTACTTTTTTTTCACTCAGTTAAGCATTCCAATCTCAAAATACCCCAAACTAGGTAAATGTGGTGAACTGAATTTTAGAGAAGAAATTTATTCAATAATGGATTCTTAAATCTATTGAGATTTTAAAGAGGTTATTATCATTAAAAACATTGCCCCAAACAATATCCTTTTAGGAGCAGGTTCCACTGATTTTATTGAATTTTTCACATACATACTGCTGTGGTGATATCATGGATTTATTTCACTTGGAAAGAAACCTACTTTGAGAGGAGATAATGGTTAACAATGTCTTAGCATTAGTGAATTTTTTCTTACACTTTCTAACTATATCCTCAGGTTGCTATATTTTTGGTTGTTTATATTCTTTTGAATGCCAACGACTTCTTAACACCCAACTATTTTGTACAATGACCAAGTAATTCTATATTAAGAAAAGACAGTGTAAAATTTGGAGAAGTGTTAGTGGTTATCATTACCTGTGGAATAGCATTTCCGTAGGGTAGAGTGCTAGATTCTGATCTCTAAGAAAACACCCACAGCTGAGCTTTCAGACACTGTATACACTCACCCTATAAATGGAATCTTTTAGTGGTGAGTGTATTTCCTATTTCCAACTTGGATACCACAAAGGTTTATGTGCTAAAAAAATAACTTTGCTGTGGTGTACCTGTAAAAATATTGACACTGATTTTTCAACAATTGAGGACTCAACTGAGAAATTATGACCATTTAATTTTAACAAAATATGGAAATATTGGGGGCTAGGGATTTAGCTCAGTGGCACAGCACCTGCCTGGCAAGTGCAAGGTCGTGAGTTCGATTCCCAGTACTGGAAAAAACCAAAAACAAAAAAATAAAAGGAAATATTATACTAAAATAAAATTAAAGTAGATAAAAAAACACATATTTAAACATTTAAATGGAAAGGTAAAGAAAATATGGGGTGATTACATATAGATTTAGAGTCTGATGAATTAAGTGATCAAAAGGAAACATGGAGAAATAATCTTTTTCAATGAAATTCTAAGAAATAGTAAATATTATATTTATTAGTGAGCAATAAAAATAAAAGGAAAAGGAGTAAGAAAAGCTAAAGGGATAAAATACAAAATCTGAACCAACTGAGGCCACTTTAATAACTTTTTTGAAGTGATACCTAATTAAAATACTTTAAAAAATTATTCATATGATTCAGTGTTTTTAAATCTCACTTTTTTAGAATAGGCAGTGAATAAAAGTCAGAGTGCTGGAGCCTGGTAACAGAAGTGCCTCATTTTGCACATCGCCAAATGAATTCAAAGAAAGAGCTACAGCAATAAAATTGTCAACTCCAGTCAGTTAATTCTTCAAAGATTGAACTGGCAAATAGCACAAATCGGCACTCCTTGGGAGGCTGCAGTTCTGTGTAAAAATAGCTACTGTTGAATTTTTGTGGGAAAGATTAAATGTGAGTACTACAGAGTCACAACCAAGTAAGTGAAATCTTCTTAGCAACTAATCTGTCTGGGTGAATATATTGGGCCGAACTCTAACTTCTATCCTTGCCTTAGGCTCCTATTAAGGTCAGACAAATATAGAACCAGCTTGAAGTTTCAAAAACCTGGAAACTTTTCTAAGTATCATAATTAGAGAGGAAGCAAACATAAAATGTCTCTAAGTTGGGAAATCTATTTGCATCACTACCACTTCAATTCTTAAGACAAATTCTACAGGAGGATAAGGCGTCCTACTAAACTAGTAGATAAACAATGGAGTATTATTCTGCTATAAACAAGGATAAATTTGGGTCATTTGTAGGAAAATGGATGCACTTGAGTCCATAATGTTAAGTGAAATAAAAAATCAAACACAAAAGCTTAAATGCTGCATGGGTCCTCTTACATGAGAAATCCAAAGTACAAATAAGCTAAACAGAAATAGAAGATAGATAACAGGAAACGGAGAGACATCTTGTGCAAACAGGAAGAGGACCAAGAGATGGAAAAGATATAAAAAGAATCAGGATGTGTTCTATATATGTAGCAACTCCCCATGATGAATGTAATCATCTAATAGAAATTCAAAAACTGTATTAAATACTTGTGCAAGAAAGATGAGGAAGCAGAAAGGAAGAGGAAAGGAGAGGAAGAAGGGAAGAAGGAAGAGAAAGAAGCTAGTTTACATGCTTCTCGGATTCTCCCAGAGGTAAGCGTATTTATCCAATCACATAAGGTAACTAGTATGGAATCTTCCCAGTCCTGGGCAACACTGCAAAGTATCACATTTATCTTCAAGGATGAGGGTGCTGTGATAGGGACTGAACTCAGAGAGTGCTGAGCTATATTCCCAGCCTTTTTAAACTTTACTTTAAAGTTGGTGTTGCTAAGTTACCCAGGCTGGTCTTAAACTGATCATCCTCCTGCCTCAGCTTCCTGGGTAGCTGAGCTTATAGACTTGTCCCACCATGCCCAGATTTGAGGAGTCTACCACCCTCTCATATGAGTGACTTTTTCCTGCGAAAGATCCTTTCTGCCAGACATGCACTAAGATGATAAGCCAAATGTTCATTAGTATGGCTTGATGGCTGCTTGGTTGCTGGCATTTCACTGCAGCACATTTGAAGACCAAAATAAACCATAGATCCAAAGAAGCTGTAACACTCGCTCACTCACTCACTCGCTGGAACAGACCCTGTCAGTGCCCGTTCTTGCCGCTGGTGCAGTCTACAGCTGCTGGCTACATACACCTCGGCGTCTGCCTGAGGGCTTGCCCAGCTACAGGAGCATGCTAAGAATGGGGTCACAGGAAGTTGACAGCCTCAGCAGCAGTACTCACCCAATAAAAGTTGTAAGCGCTTCACCACCTCTTAGAGATGCGCAGCGGAGATGAACGTCATGGTGGACAGTGGGAGCCTACTCATTAAGGCACCCTTTTTTGGATTCCTTTCTTACGTTCTTGTCCCATTTCCCTGCTATTTCTTTTTCTTTTTTTTTCTTTTTTTTTTTTTTCCTGTTTTTCTTCCTGTACCGAGAATCGAACTCACGACTTTGCACTTGCCAGGCAGGTGCTGTGCCGCTGAGCTAAATCCCCAGCCCCTCCCCGCTGTTTCTAAGGAGGCTTCCTGGGTCACCTCCAAAACGCTACTCACACGTGAATCCATACTGTATAGTCTACTTCCTGGGGGGCCTCACGGAAGACCTGCACTCCATGTTTCATTCCAAGATTTATTTACTTCATTCCAGAGACTAAGAAATGGGACAGGCGATTGGGGGTAAAATAGGACTTCGGAGAAGAAGTTGGTAAATGTTCTCAAGCAGGGAGCTGTGTTCTGCGTTCCCCGAAATTAATCGCACAAGAGACCACATCTTCCATCAGCTCCTCAAGCCAGCTTGACTCATTATTGCTCAGGCTTCCTGCAGTCAAAATGAGTCACTTACTCATGATTACTAGTGTCGTCAACAATTGCTTTTCTTTATCAAATCATGCTTGGGATTCTCGTCTCTCTCTCCGCACTGTTAGCACTTCACGCAAGTCATGCAACTGGACTATCTTAGCTTTTATTTTCTCTTCCAACTCTACAGCATTCTTTTGGTTGTTCTTCAGGGCAAAAGAACATATCACATCATGGTAGCCAGGGCCACTGTGATTGTATTTTTTTCATTTCTCAAAAGTCCTTCAGTTATCTGGGTGCTTTCTCCAATGAAGTATCCAGTATACAGTATCTCCAGTATCCAGCCACCAAAGATGCATGCCAGTTCTAGCCTACCGTGATATCACTTCATCTTCAAGCACTCACAAGATATAATTATTCTCTGTAGCTTCATAGATCACAAAACTATATTTCAACACATTCTACTGCACTGAACCCACAATCACACACAAAGAACTTATATACTCTTTCTCATGTTCTTCTGACTCATTTATGAGAATCTGTAATAAGGTCTCCATCTACATAATTCTCTTGGTATTTGAAGAATTTTATGCTTACCTTTGCTTCTTACTGCCCAGTTGTTAAGAATACATTCAAATAACATTATTATTGATGAGCTATCTTTCTCATGAGTCAGACCTATTGGAGAAATCTCTAAATTCAAAGAATATTCCTTGCAGAAAACACGTCTGCTGCTTTTTTACAGAGGAAATACTCCAATCTTCTAGTTATCAGCTCTTTTTCTGCTACTAGGATTTCCCTTGACATAGTTGTATTCCTACATTCTGACAAGACCACTTTCTCTGTCTGTCAATGTATGTGTCACACGGTACCTGGGGACATATTTGTGTAGTGAGTTTTCATTAAGCAAATCACCTTGCTTTTACATTCAACTTTTTCAGGTTGGGTTTTTGCTAAAGAGCCTGAGAGTAGTACCTATCTGAACCTTTCTATAGTACTAGTTTATCCACTGACAAGGAAGTGGTATCAAAGGGCAGACACGATGGGAATGTGCTAAATCTAGGAGGTGTGGGACACCCAGCATATTCCAAGGACACTCCCAGGACAGGCTAACTGACATCTGGTTTCAGTTCCAAATCTTCTTTCTCTAAATGGTAACCATCACCCCAAAATGGTGACTCAAACATATCATGGTTCAATTCACCTCTAACAAAGTCAACAATAGAATTTAGATTTTCATACATGTTCTGTTGCAGCAGTATGAAGATATTGGATTTGAGAAAAGAAAAAAGAATCAAAAGGTAAAACCTAGGAGACAACTGAAGTGAATCAGTCCTTTAAGCACTTTTCTTCATTGTTTTACTTTTCATAAATCAAAGATGGTAGATAAGGGTTTATTTCTTTGTTGAGAAGTGTTTTGTGTATGTACTAATTTCCCACAATGAATGTAACCATTATGTACTGCAAATATGAACTCATAAAGATAAAAGACTTTTGAAAACCTGGAAAAAGTGTTTGATTTCTTTGCTTCTGAGGGGCTGAACTCAAAATGACGAGAAGAGGGAACATCTGTCCATGATTCAGTAGTTCCAGATTAAAGGAAGACACTTCCTTTAGAAATGGTTATTCAAAATGATTCAGAAAAGGATGGGATATTTTTAGCTAGTCATTTACTCAAAATGCTGCTGAAAGGGTAAATAACAGTTTATTCTCAGAGGACATTGTTAAGTTGCGGGGAACGAAATAAGGACTATGCCATTTGAGAAGAGCAAGGGTTAAACCAAGAACACATATTTGTGTCTTATGAATAAAAAACCATTGAAGGGAAGCTAGGATGGAACAGCAGAGTACATATAAGCAATAGGAAAGAATTGACAGCTGGTAGAGACTGTCACTGACCTACTCAAGGAAAACTCTCCACTATTGCTCTATAGAGTATTGCTCTATAAACTATGATCTTTTATTACCAGAACAGGAAGGAAATGTACTGCAAGAAAAAGCAAACCGTAGCCATCTCCAATTTTCTTTTCTCTGAGCACCATGTTAGTAAGCCACTCAAATCTTTTGAAGTTACATTTGAAAACCTCTCTTAGTGGCTCGTTGTTGTGTTCATGGAGTGAAATTCACTCCACAAATGCAAGAGACATCAAAACAAGCAAGTACTATTTATTACATCTCGGAATACACTGGGAATAGGAAGGCAGTGAGAACTTACTTCTAAAAATTATTCTTGAGTGGGAGAAACATGTCTACCAGTAACAATAATAATACGGTAAGGCCTCTCTCCTTGGCTTGCAGTAGCTGTGTCTTTGCATGGTCCTTCTGTTTGTGCCTGTGTCCTAACCTCTTCTATTTGCAAGGCAGTAGACATATTATATTAGGACCAATCTAATGGCTTCATTTTCCCTTACTAACTCAGTAATAGAATTGCCTTAGTAAAGACCTTTTCTTCAAATACAGCTACATTCTGAGGTATTAGGGTTCAGGATTTCAGCACATGAATTTTGGAAGTACACAGTTTGCCCGTAAGAGTGGACTAATAATCTCAAAAAGTGTTTTCATTTCTATATCACTAATGTAAAAATTAAGAAAAAATGAAAATGAGTCTAGAAGTTAAGAAAATGTTGACTCTTTTTCAAAAATTAAAGCACCTAAATTCAATTTAACATTCCCAGTTAATGAAGGAGAGAATTTCTTCTGTTAACTAATGTGGTTTATGTATAAGAAAGACCTAGTAATATTGAAAAAGCTGAAGATGTTTCATTGTATTTCAAAAGTGTTTATCAAAATGCTGGTAAAGTTCTTTGCATACTTTACATTTACTTGTCATAGAAGTTTGATTTTCTGTTCAGTGATAAGAAGCTAAACACAGAAGTTTTTATTTTATAATGTTGTTTGGTTACTTTTATATTCAGCCTTTAAAGAATTTTGTTACCAAGTAGAGATTTATAAAGACCAAAAATAACTGCCAGTTAGAGAATGTGTCTTACATTGTAAAAAAAAGCCTCTGGTAACTGATATTAAGTGAAACTTTGCTTTGGCATTTAGACTATTGTTTTAATAGATTTGAAGGTCTATGTCTTTATTTTGTACTCTGCTCTACAATATTATATCAACTTACAATTTTATGTGATTCCTTTTCCTTAACAAAAAATGTTAAAACATTTCTCTGGACACTTGATAACAGAATAGGTGATAAGACAGCAGAGAACATGATCTAATCGTGCTTATTATAGCACTTTGGAAAGCAAGAGTTCCAGGTCCTACTCCCACCTCCTTCCTTTCCTCTCTTCAGTCTCAAATTTAACTATTTTTTAGTTCTACCTCTTTCTTTATAAGAAAACTGTCTATAAGATTAGGTATGCATTTCATAGCTTCCTAGCATGTGAGTAGGTGGGTGAGTGAACATACATAAGAATTCTAAGATTCTTAGAAGTATATCTTCCAATAAAATATTCTTACAATCATGACAATGAGTGATTACCTGATTCTAACGCTATAGCAACAGAAACAAACAATCATACCAGATCTAGACACAGAAGCAAGGACAGAAAGTGATATTTATTACATTTTCACTCTGAATTACTGAATGGATATTACTAAATTATTAAATTATTTGTGTTCTTCACTTAATTTTTTCTCAAAGCATATTAGAAAATTGAGTCTTACTCTTAATCTCAGATCTTCCCAGCCAACATTGGAATCAATATTTTAAAACAAATCTGATTCCCACCTCCCATTTATGTCCATGCCACATGGCCCAGCAGGCCAGGTAGTCTACTCTACTACCCAAATGAAGTCACAGCAGTCAGGAGGGCCAACTGAGCCCTGTTCACAGATTTAGCAACTTAATCTGTAAAACACTTAACTGCAATATGAGGTGGAAAATAAGATTTTGAAGAAAAGGAGAAGAACAAGGACACAAAACTGAGCTTTGGCAAAGAAGGCAAGTGAATGTTTAAAAATGAATCTTTCATGATTTTCTCCCACAGCAAATATACATACATATATATATATACATATAGATAGATAAATATAGATATAGATATATTCAATCCTGCTTACCTCAAAGTAACCTGAGATAATTAAAGTATTAGACCCACACGTGGTGACATGCCAGAGAGTTGATTCTCTCCTTTCACATAGAACTTCTCAGGCATAGGAAATTCATGTGACCAAGGACAAAGTCACCCATGGAACAGTGTGCAGCTTTCTGTCACATGTGGAAAAGTTCCGTGTCTGCATGTCCAGGGCTTTGGGCTTTCACTTTCTACAATCTACACCAGGAAGTCTATGTCCACTCTAGCTGTAAAAGCAGCATGTGTCAGTACTAACAGGCTCTTGGACACAAATGGAGTCATAAAGCCACACAAAATTTGTACACCCTGAGGGCAAGACCTTACAGATGAGCCTCCAGATCTCTAAACAACCAGCTGCTAATAGCAGGCTCCACATTAGGAAGCTCAACATTTCAGAAATCCAACTAATACTCCCCAATAAATGCATCATTTCATTTGCAAAGTAGGGCATGATTACCTAAAGATAACAGCATCTGCAGAAATACTTACTTAGCAACTAAATCACAAGGTCTTCCTGAGAGCTTCCTTTAAGCTAGAAATAGTCCCTGCTTAGCCAGCTGGCCTGGAAAGCTAGTGACGAACATACAAACTGAAAAGAACTACAGAGCTCATCCTATCTCCTCAACTGCTCTGCAGAACTGCAGCACATTTTTGAGACTGAGGGTTATAAAGCTAATCGTGGAAGAAATACCTTTGTAGAATATTTTACACCTCTAAATGTCTACCTTTCTAGTTAACAAAATGTACAACTTTTTGTTCTACTATTTCTTAAATTTAAGGTAAGAATTACTTGCAAAGACTGTGACAGCCAGGACAGATGCTTTAGTCTCAGCTCTGCCGTCAAACGATGAGCCCAGGCAGATCACCAATGCTGGATGTGTAGCCGCTCTGTTTAGTTCCACAGGTGACAGGTGTCCTAAGAGCCCTGACAGGAGGACACATGTACTGTTATGCCTCTGTAAGCACATTCTAGAAGCTCCCATTGCTGCTCTCCTCATCTATGTTGTCCTATAATCTAGATCAACTCAACAACTTTCAGTGTATGAAAGTGTTCATTTCCTGGTTTCAATGTCACAGTGAGTGAAGAATAGCTAGGATCATCTGGTATATGATCATCTGGTTTCAATGTCACAGTGAGTGAAGAATAGCTAGGATCATCTACTATAAATATCTTTAAAGCTATTATCCAATGTTATGGTGTGTGTCTGCATGTCCCTGCCAAGTCTTCATGCAGTCATGAAGCAGGCTTCTAGACTTAGGATTGGTTTATGGTCCAATGCTGGGATTATGGGTGTGAGTGCTATACCTACCCTGGGGCGGGTAGTTTGCATACAGTGTAGGGCAGGGAAAGAGGCTGCTTGCCACACTCCTCCCTTTTGCCTTTGTTGCTTTGCTGTCTTCCACCGCTATGGGTTGCCCTGTGCCATGTGCCATCCTGCCTTGGAGCCAGCTGAGTATAGACTGAAACCTCCACAGATTGTAAGCTAAATAAACCTCTCCTTCCTTAATTTGGGGCATAGGGTATTTTGTCCCAGCAAAGAGAGGAAAGTAACCAAGATATCCAAGAAAGAAAATATTTTCATATGATTGATAAAGTGATTACAAATTTAAAAACAAGCTTGTCACACCTGTCCCTCTAAATTACAGGAAGGTGGACTTTTTGTGATTTCAATTTTTATTTTGAACAAACTAAAGATCCACATGCAATTGGAAGAAATGATGCAGAGAAATCCAATTTGGTACCCTTTATGTAGGTTCACCCAATAATGGCATCTCACAAAGCTCTAGCAAAATGTAACCACCAAATATTGGCAGTGACAGAGTCAAGACACAGTGCAATTCCATTTCAGCCAGTATCTCTCACGTGTCCTTTGACCCTGCTCAATTTCTTCCTGCCTACTCTCCTCTTAATACCTGATACCTAATCTGTAGCTTCAACAAGGCATATTTAAAATTCTGATTTGAACACATGGACACAAACAATGATTCCACAATGAGTTCTTTGTAGCAAATATTCATCTGCTTTCAACCTAAACATAGAGGCAGAAAGATTCCAGGTGTCTACCCTGACAGAGGATGCTTGAGTCACTCATGTGATCATATTTTCATGGAGCACTAATTATATATGAAACTTACTGTAGTAAATGCTGAGGAAATAGGAAGAACTATGAGAGTCAAAGCCCTGCTTCCACGGATTCTGATGTGATTATAATTAGTAAGCATACACTTAAAAGGTAGTGCAGGTAAAAAGTACTCTGTGCATGATTTACATTAAAAATTGGATAAGAGAAAAATTTCTGCCTAGAACGGGGCTCTATACTCAACAGCCCACATCCAAAATCTATTGGCCATCTGTTTTCACATGACCCATGACCTAAGACTTGTTTTCACAAGTTAAAATTATTGAACAAAATTGAAAAGAAGAATAGTATATCATGACACATGAAAACAGAATGTAAAACTTCAACACACACATAAAGGGCTGCATTGGAACCCAGCTATGTTTGTTCTTCACACAAAGCCAAGTAGGGGGTTGCTTTCACACCACCACATAGCTGAGTTACTGCTTTGACCACATGGCTCAGAAAGGATGAAATATTTACTATCTGTCCCATTACACAGACAAAGGTGTCAAGCCCTAACCTGGAGGATCCTGGACAGCTTTATGATTGACCTGTATTTAGAATCAAATCCTAAAAGACAGGCATGTTTTGCACGAGTAGAATGATCAGGAGGGGCGACTTTTAGGGAAGAGAACAAGTGAAGAAAGCAGAGAGGAGACATGGCTAGTGCAGAGGCAGTGGACACATTGGTATTATGGATGAGGAGCTCATCCGGAAATGAAGATGACTTTTACTGGTTGGTCTTCCACAGGGCTTGGCATGCCTGGCCTGAGGAGGCCGGGAAGGAAAACAGACTTCTCCCCACACCTGCGCTCCTATGGAAAATAAAAGCCAAGTGAAGTTTTTTTAAAAAGCTTTTGTTTTACTGAAGAGTGACTTACTCAAAGGAAAATGTATCAGCTACTTTAGTAGGAACATGCATGGTGGATGGAAGATTGGTGGGAAGAGGATGTAGAAAGGTTGTGAAAGATTGGAAATGACGACTAAGAGATCCTGCAACTCTCCTCTCAGCAATGGAGGACAGAGGGGCCTTGTTGGAGTCTTCATGCCCCAGGAACCGCATTTAGCACAGGCTTAGTGTGTGCTGGCTGAATAAAGGTAGAAAGGGACAAAAGGAGGGGAGTGGCTAAGGAAGGATGGAAGGAAGGGATGGGAGAAGGGGAAACTTTGATAAGTCTTGGCAACTGACTGAGGGAAAGAAATAAAGAACAGATATGCAAGGACATCTTGGTCACTTTTCTCATCACCTGAACACAATACCTGACCCTCCTTACTTAAAGGAGAGGTTAACTATGGTTCAAACTTTGAGAAATTTCCATCAGTGGTAGGCAGGCTCCAAGGAGAAAGCACATGGTGGAAAGCTGCCCGAGTCAGAGTGCCCAGGAGACAGAGAAAAGCAAGGATCCAGGAAGCGGGGACCATCCCCCAGGTCACCCCCAGGGACCAGCCGGCCTCTTCCCATCAGACCCCACCTCCAAGAGCAAGTCAACCAATCACCCCATCACTCAGTAACCTTATGAAAACACCACCTGGGAGCACAGGAGGCCTTTAGGGGACATTAAAAATTCAAGCCACAGCAAAGGAGAATTGTTTCAAGGAAGGGAATCTACCTGGAGTTTAGTTTTAGCCATGCAGACTTTGAGGTAATAACAGGGCATTCGCAAGAAAAATCCCACCACCTGTCAAAATGTAATAGAAACAGATATCATCAGAATCATCTATGCAGAGGAGACTCTGACTATGGCGGCACTGACTGGTGAGTAACTGGTAGCTTGTTATGCTTTGATTGGTTTTTAGAGGGATGCACTACTTCCTCAAACTTCAAGTGCATATGCTACAGAGGGACTCGTTACCGCCTAGAAGTTTGCAAAGCGTACTAGAGATAAACTTACTAATGTGGTGTTCAATGTCCATAGCCATGTGATAACTTGCATCAGTAACAAACAGAGGAGAAAGAAAGAAAAAAAAATAAAGGAATGAAGAGAGGCAGGGAGATAGGGAAGGGAAGACAGGCATCAGGACACCATTCTGGACATTCTGGACATCACCATTCTGGACATTCTGGACATCAGGACACCAAACATTTTCTTGCTTTGGGAGAATTAGGAGGCCAACGAAGTGAATAATAGAGAATACTGGTTTCACTTTTTCCTTTTTCCCTCACCCAGATTGTATCTTAAGCAGAGTCTGGGAAGTGGGTGTTAAAAGTGTGCTTATAAATGTGTATTTATTTGCAAAGCTGTGCTGGAGCACTTCTGTAATCACACTCCTTTCCAGCAATTATCATCATAAATTACATTTTAGCAACTAACCGGCCCCAGGAGTGGAGAGAGGGACATGTTGAAATTTCAGGGTGACACACTTTGTCTGAGTGACACCGAAGCCAGAGGGCTGCATTAAACAAACCGATGCTTATCGCTAGCAAATGTCCTCAGAGACACACACATATTTCTGCAAAAACCCACAGGCAGTTCCACATTTCCTGATAAACTTCGGGCTTTCTTGAAATGTCTCCTTAACCACGGAGTCTAAGAACAATATCTTTGTGTTTTACAAGCATCACTATGGGAGTGAAGGTATACAGGGAATGCAAAGTGTCCCCACCAGAGATCTGTGTTCTCTAGGGACCAAGAAAGCACAGAATCTGCACCTGCTACAGGATAATATTGGGCTTACAAAGGAAAACAACGATTTCCACAGAAAGCTAAAGATATTTACACTAGCTGAGATATTTACTGAACAGAGTCAAGAGAAAATTAAGACTTAAATAACCTCTTACAAAGATAACCAAAGTGCAGACTATGAAGCCACTATAAGATACAAAGAATTTAAATTTGTGCTGGAAAATAATAGAAAAGATACTATGGATCAGATTACAAAGGAAGGAAGGGCGGACCAAGCCTGCCAGGTCTTACTGTTCTTTCTGCCCACGTACCGCTCTTGTGCTGTTTTCTATTTTTAACTGGGTTAGAAATTGCCTCTGACTCTGCATTCTCATGCGCTTGTTATGAGTAATTCTCAGATTCATGGTGATGGCCGTAAGAACCTAACATGCTTGTGCACACTGTTCCCAGCCAATAACATGAGCCTTCCCCCCTACTAGGTCACAGGAAGCCTCCTCTCATGAGGAAATCAATGGGAGTTCTCAAAGTTGGTTCGTAAATCCCACGGAAGGTCAATCACCATTCTGCTGGGCTGAATAATTTTGACCAAAAAAAAAAAAAAAGGCGGGGTTGAACCTTTGAGAGAAATGAACAAGGACTTTGCCCGAGGATGTTACCTTTTAACCAGTTTCTCTGTCTCAATGCCTTCCTTTTCCTCCTGAGCTAAAATTCTTCCCATTTGTTAAGGGAGGGGTGGGTCAAACGAACATTTACATATTATACCCGCTATGCCCGTCTTCCAGGATCCCAAAGGGCAACTCGCTGCATGGAATAGGGATATTAGGAATTAGGAATTTCTAGTACCTGAGGGCACTCCAGGATTTACCCAGCAGCCAGCCCACCTTGGTTTATATAAAATTATAGAACCAAAGATAATACAGCCAGAAGATCTCTCTCTCTCTCTTCACACACACCAAGCCCCGTAAGTCAAGACTATTCACGGTATCCATCTTGTGCAAATCTGCTTAGTAGAAACGGGCCAGCTCTGTGCTTTATTTGATTTTGTCCCTTCCAGATTCACCTGCCCCCACTCTAGTACTAAGCAAAATAGCATATTCACATCAATCCCAACTAAGCTACAGAACAATAACAGAATAATTGGCTGCCATAAAATAACTCAATCAATAAAGTCTGTAAAAATGTCTACCTTGGTAAGTACGGTCTACAGCCAGTCTCAGTCTCTCTCTTCCTCTACCTCATCTCCCACTCCTCTTGTGGCCCGTGTTACCCTAATAATATCCACAAGGACTTACTTTCTAGTTCCTAACTACTCCACACTCTTATGATTGTGGGTCTTCAAAAACACGGTTGCTTTTTCCTCTGGGTGCCACCAATTCTTTTCTGAACCATTTGCCAAACTCCTGACTGTCCCTCAAGGTCAAGTTGAAAAGCACACTTTTCTAGAAACCTCTTTTGTCTTCTACAAGAGATGACTGAAAGCTACAGTAAATATGTAAATAAAATTTATTACAATAAAAGACGCGTTGCCATTAACCTCTCTCCCAAGGTGGAAAATATTCCACCTTGCTTCCGATGTTCTTATCCCATCATTCTTGCTGCTTTCTGAAGCAGCTCTGGAAGTCCTTTCTTGAGTGTCTGTACAAGGTATGATCAAAAACTTATGGTGAGTGCTGCTGCTTAGTGCTATCCAACAGAGGGGCAGGCTCATGAAAACGTGAGAGTGTGCCCTCATCCACCTTATTCACTGGATCTGGCACAGTGTAACTTCTGCCTCTTGCCCAAAGTCAAAATGACAATGAAAGGTGAATGTTTCCAATCAGTTCAGGACATCCTGGTAGCCACAACAATGCAACTAAACACTCACTGTGTTTTTTAATCACACTCATATAGTGCCTTCTTTTTTCTAGGCTCCCGTGGAACTTCAGCCTTGCCTTACCTTAGGATTTATTATCTTCAACAGAGATTCTATATACATGTCTGTCTCTCCAGCTAATCTGTGAATTCCATCAGGGCTCCATGCTTGAGCAGTGTCCCATGTGTAGTAAAAACCAGATGATGACTGGGTCACCAGTGCATGAATGAAGTAATGAACACAGCATCTATGCTCTTCCTCAAAAGTCTTACCGTTTAGCTTCAGACTTGGGAGTTTATGCATACACTTTGCCCTTACTGAAATATTCATCCTCTCTAAGTTCAAATAAAGCTGAAAGCACTGACATTTATCTAGTAGAAATAAACTTACGTTTTTTCAACTAGATAAAAAGGTATAGAATTACTGAACTTAGAGGACTGAAGTTCAGGAACTCCAAAGAGGAAAAAGACAGGAAGAAAGCAACTGGGAGGAACAGTGCACTAACTAGTTAGCGATTAGCAAGTTTTGATTTACATTAAGGGTGTTTAACCCTGGATGTAGTCTTGCTTTTCCTCTTCATGACAGTGTGTGGCTTTCTGGCCCTTGACAGCTGTAAGACCTGCTAAATCATTTGTTGCCTTTTTCTCTGGCACCATTCCCTGAAGGATTATGTACTTCCATTTCCTACCCAGTATCAGCAGTGCTTTCTTGATAAATTCTGCAGCTATTGCTGTTACAGTGTACAAGTCCCCTTTGTCCTTGAAAATTATATATTGTTGTTAATGAACATTTTGGCTGAGAAGTTTTTATGTGTCTGATTTAGTATCAAAAAGAATAAGAAATCAGAACAAAAAAAGTAAAAAAAACATACTAAGAGCAAGGACACTTGAAATATAAATATAAGCTATTTCTGTTAATTGAGTCTATATTCACAGAACACTTTAACAATACAAGTGAACAGAATTTACTTGGGGGGTGGAAATACACTAACAGAAAAATCTTATTAAAGCTCTTTTAATAATTCATTGAACCAGCTCATGTCTTGCATACTCTGATGTGCAGGAAATGAAGTTAAACAATAGAAATTTCCTAACTTCCAGTTGTACAGACAATTCTCTAATTGTACCGCAGAATGGTAAGGAGAATAAGGTAATCTGTGTAATAGGTAAGAATCTCATCTTACAGTTTAGCATGTACCAGAAACATATTTATTATTTTCTATAATTATGTTTTTTTCACACCTACCTCTCGTCTTCAAGGCCAGTAGAAACTTGACCCTGGTAATTGTGTTATTCAGCTTTCTCGTACTGTAACAAATACCTGACATAGCCAAATTATAAAGAGGTACATGTTATTTTGGCTCATCATTTTAGAGATTGCAGTCCAAGACCCATTGGCCCTATTGCTTGAGGTCTGAGGCAAGACACTACAGGCTGACCACATCACATGGAGAAACAAAGCCACACATCTGGTGACCAGGACTGAAAAGAGAAGGGGCCCGTGTCCTACTGTCTCTTTCCAGGTCATGCCCCCACGTGACCGGAAGAATGCCCACGGCCTCTTCAGTTGCCAGCACCTCCCAATACTGCCATGGGCCAGTAAAGCCTTGAACACGAAGGCCTTTGGGGAACTCCCAGACCCCAAATGTAACAGTAATTCCTTGGTCATTCCATCCCACCCCTTAGCTGGGCCATTGGAATGGGAGAGGAAAGAGAGGGTTGGACTTTCCCTGTGTTTATCATTCATCCTTCGACATGCAGGGTTTCTCCAGATCAGAGGTCTTTGATGATTTCTGTGTCCTACAGCAGAAACAAGAAACTCTTCTGTGTCTGCAGACTCTTTTCTCTGCCTGAGTTCTGAGGTCACTGGTCTTTGGCAAGAGGCCTAGCTATAGAGAGCTAGAATCGCCAAGTGTTTACAAGGACTGGTTTGGGCATCACTTAGACTTGCATTCTGAGCATGCCATACCTATGTGACCTTGGGCAATAAGCTTTTAAAATTGTTAAGCTTCAGATTTTCATCTGCAAAGGAGATGAAAATTTTACCTACTCATATAATTGTTGTGAGAACAAAATGCAATAATATGAAGGACTGAGTATAATAGTTGACACCTAAGTATTCAGTGAGAATAAGCTGCTATCGCTATCATTTTAATATGAATAATAGCATCATCACCATCACCAAAAATGTCATGCTCAGGGCACTACCAGACAGAGCCATGGGTCTTCTTCTCTGTCACCTCCACATCTCTTTCTCTTCCTTCTCCAGGCAGGAGACACTTTCTCTATTATAAGAAAGATCCTCTGTCCTCCACTTTTCCAAGATTCTCCACCTTCAGTTGTGTAGCATTTTATTTTGATATTTTTCCCAGGATCATATATTAAAACTGTCCTCAGTAGCTTTGTTGTTTTTGGGGGGGTTTTTGGGATTTTTTCTGGTATCGAGAATCGAACTCACGACCTTGCACTTGCCAGGCAGGCACTGTGCCGCTGAGCTAAATCCCCAGCCCTGCTTTGTGTTTTGTTGTATTTTTTTGTTTTTTGTTTTTTGTTTTTTTCTTTTTTTCTTTTAAAAGTAAAACAACAAAAACATATTAACAAACAGACAACCATTTGCAAAGTAGCACAAGAACAGTACAAGCAACACTGAACTACATACAAGGTGACAGGGAATTAACAATGGTTGCTATATTACATATTGATAACTTCAAAGTGGTTACTCAAGAAAACAAATACTGACATGCAAGACTGATCAAATAATCATTAACTGTTCCTTTCAATAAAGCAATGCAAGTCAACAGTACAACTATGTTAGCTATCCTGTGTATGCATACATATGTAATTTCCCCTTCTTTCTTTTCTCTTTTCTCTTACCCCAGCTGCTCTTTACTTTTGAGCATTTTCCTTTCATTTCACAATGTTTATCATAACTCCTAATTCTTATTCACTTTTTCAGGTTCTTACACTAGTGAGACAATATGATGCTTACACATGTAGTTCTGATATATTTCACTTATGAGTACAGTCTCTACTTGTGACTATTTAGCTATAAATCCTTGAGTTTATCTTTCTTTATAGTTGAGTAATATTCCATTATATGAAAATGCCACAATTTTTTAGTCCAATTCTCAATGGATGGACATTTGGGTTGCTTCCACAATTTAGCAATTGCAAACAGTGCTGCTATAAACGTGGGTGCACATATATCACTGTGATATGACATTTTCAGATCTTCTAGGAAAATACCCAGAAGGGGGATAGCTGGGTTGAATGGGACCTCTAGACCTAGTTTGCTGAGGAATCTCCAAACTGAAGAAACAGCCACAACCACAAACACACTCAGCCACCTAATCTTTGACAAAGGGGCCAAACAAGCTCACTGGAAGAAAGATAGCCTCTTTAATAAATGGTGCTGGAAAAATTGGCTTGCCACTTGCCAAAGACTGAATATAGACCCAAGTCTATCACCATGTGCCAAACTAAAATCAGAATGGATCACAGATCTCAATATTAAAACAGAAACATTAAATCTATTGGAAGAGAAAGCAGGTAAAAATCTTGAAGATGTAGGGGTAGGTAAAGAGTACATGAACGAAAACCAAACTACAAGGGAAATGCTTCAAAGAAGCAACAACGGGGACCTCATCTTACTGAAAAGTTTTTGCACATCTAAGGAATCACCAAGAGAGTAAAAAGAAAGCCCACAAATTAGGAAAAAATTTTAGCTGGCTGTCTCTCAGACAAAGGTCTTCTATCTAGAACATATAAAGAATTAAAGGGGCTGGGAATTTAGCTCAGCAGCAAAAGCGCCTGCCTGGCAAGCACGAGGTTGTGAGTTCGGTTCCCGGTACCGGACAAAAACCAAAAAAATAAAAAAAAATAAAAATAAAGAATTAAAAAACATCAACCTCCCCAAATTCAAAGACTCAATCCTAAAATGGGCATCTGAGATGAACACACTTTTCAGATAAAGAAATACAAATGGCAAATAAACACATGAGAAAATGTTCAACATCATTAGTTATTTGAGAAATGCAAATTAAAACAAGATTGAGATTTCATCTCACCCCAGTAAAAATGGCTATCATTAAGAAATCAACCAATAACAAATGCTGGTGAGGCTGTAGAGAAATGGGAACTCTTCTCCACTACTAGTGGGAATGCTGACTAGTGAAACCACTGTGGAAATCTGTTGTATTTTTTTGGAGTTGGAAGAAAAGCCTTCCTTTCAAAAAAAAAAAAAAAAAAAAAAAAAAACCAAACTTCTCTGGGCAAAGATTATAAAAGCAAGGGAAAATAAAGGAATAAAAAGCATTACTTTGTATCTCAAAATATTATTTAGGCATATTGATGCAAAGTAGTATGTGAATATGTGTGTGTGTGTGTGTGTGTGTGTGTGTGTGTGTGTGTGTGTGTCATTTTAGAGAGAGGGTTTCAGGCTGGCCTTGAGTTCACTTTGTAGCACAGGCTGGTCTCAAACTCACAGTGATCCTCCTTCCTCAGCCTCCCAAGTGCTGGAATTACAGGCACACATCACCACACCCAGTAAATAAATATTAAAATGGAGCAAATCAACTCCCCTGGGAAAAGAGCAAAGAAAAATATAAGAAGACAAAACTATACCTACAGAATGACCGCACATTCACTGTGCAGAGCAGGCTGAGAAGGTCTAACCCCCACTCTACTGTGAGCTTCTGAGGGAAAAGACAAATCATTTTGTTCACCCATTCAGTTACCTCTGTCTTTTTGAATGCCTAGTATATTGCACACATTAATACTTTGTCCTGCATAACTAAAGTTTCTGTAAGAAAAAAGCAGCACACCCAAAATCATGAGCCTAGAAAATGGTTTAGATGTTCAGAGAGGTGATGGGTAGATAGAAACCTAGCTTTAGAAGGAGAAGATAGAGAAAGCAAATAATAGAAATTTTAAAATATTTTTAAAGTAACTAGGTTGAAGTTATTGGGCTTACTGAACTCTTAAATGTTTCCTAGGATGAGGTGTTGATCTAAGCAACAGAGTGACAAAATCAATTCTAAATAATAGGAACGTGAAGCAAGATTAGATGAAAGATGGAACTATTAGATAATTGGGCAAAAACTGTCGTGGTCCTAAAAAATCAAATTTTTGGACAGAATGATCTGTTCCTCTGTAACAGAATTGTATAGTCACAGCCTTACCACATCCTTGTAGGGGAGGACTATATCGATTTCCTCATCCCTCACACTGGGCTGAAGCTTCTGTCTTCCTTTGAACAATGGAGGTTACTGGACTTGACTCAAGAATAAGCCTGACGTGTGTGTGCAGCAGATTGCCCTCAGCTCATGAAAACTCCAGAATTTGCCATGAGAAGAGCATGCTGATCTCCAGTATAAATCCCAGAAAAAGGCCAATGAAACATGTAGCCTGCAGTTTAGACACCAGACTCAGAGGTCCAGCTCCACCCTGCTGAGACTCACCTAATTAAAAGATGTTGTTCAAGGTGGCCTTTGGATTTTAGTTTCTTAAAGGGTACTCTAGATTCAAAAACTTGAGGGTTTTTTCTCCAAAATTAGTGACCTTTTCCCCACACCACTGTCTCTGCCACTGACAGTGTTCACAAGATCCTTAAAGGACTGTTTCTAATGTCATAAGAGGGCTGGCACATCACTCAGTGGTATAGCATGCATTAGGATTCAGTCCATCTCATTCTATGAACACTTGAGGTGTAAAGCAGAGACAGAGGACAGGGAAAAAAGGCTTTCAAGGTCCAGTTCTCCTTTCATATAACTGAAAAGAAACTGAATTAGCTAAGCAGCACATTTTCACCTGTATGATTCAAATGAGCCGTCACATAAGGGAGACAAAGTGATATGGACACTTATTGGACAAAGTGATATGATGTCCTGCAATGGATTCTATGACAAGATCACAACTGAGAGGCCAGGCTTGGCAGTTTCCATGAGGAGAGTAATCTTCCTATTGTGAGTTACACTGATAGCTAAAGTGTGGGCAAGATAAGCGAATGCAGGACTACAGACTTGATGGAAAGAAATCTTCGCTTTGACCTAGGAGCTTAGACAGAACTCTGGTTCATGAATGTGTGAGACATTCTAGGTAAGAATAGGTTAGCCAGCCTGAGGCTTGACCAGAACACCTGAAATTGTGGATACTCTAACAATAACCATTTTTTAGAAATTGTAAGTTATTTTCTTTGTGCAAATAAATTATGTTATTTTTTTTTTTCTACGATGCCTGACTCTTTAAGAGTCTAACATTTTAACTTGGTCTCACTTCTCTGGGCAGTGCTAGGGAGGGGATTTAACTCCTTTTTTTCAGATGTAGAAGACCAAGTGTTGGGTTTGCTTGAGATCAGAAGCCAGTCACAAGGGTTGTCATTCTTAGAGCAAAAGAGAGCTAAGCGCATATGTTTAGTGACCTCGTAAGGGCTGGCAGCAGCATAGATAGCAGTATAATGACAATGCCACCTGCTCCAGAGCATATGGAAGGTGGCACCTAGGAAATTCCTCAAAAGTACAGATGTCTAATTTCAAGTGAATACACTGGTGGAAGCTCAAACTCTTACAATTTGGCAATTAAAAGGAAGTATGATCTCATTGTGTAGTTGCTAGCTAGTAAATGCTGAAATATTTAGACCAGGAAATCTTTTTCAAAAAATAAAAATGGATTTCATTGACATGTAGAATTAATGAAATCTGATAAGAAAAATTAAGATCACAGTATAAAATGTAAACTCTTAAAGATAAATATGTTCCTGAGGAAAAAATTATATATCTTTGGAAGAAACAACTAACTTTTATGGCACATTACCAATTACAGTGGACATGTGGAATGAATGGAGATAAGTAGGTATTTTGTGGGGGCTTCTTAGTAAGAAGTAACCTAGAAAAAGCTAATTACATGGACATATTAATCAAACAGTGAGAATCATATTTTTAGCCTTCTAAAGATGCATCTGGCTTTTCTTTAAAGACTACTCTCCTATTAAAACATTACAGTCCAGACAAAATGTATACCTTCAAACTTGTAAACATCATTTCTTGGTGAATTATTTATAATAGTTCAAAACTATTTCCTTAGCCAAGTTAATTTAAGTACCAGATTGAGGTGGGAAAGAGCTTTATAAGAAATATGTCTGGTGCTCTTGAATACAGTTTGGGTTTTAATCATCTTTAATAATATTTAAAATATCTAAATTACAATACTCTTTTTAACAAAAATTTTGACATTTTATCTAAACTCTTCTAACACATAAAATAGAAAACCTAACTAGATGGGGTTTTGTATGTGTGTGGGCATTGCTTATGAGCAATGGGCATTTGCATGTGAGTTTAGCATTGCTTAAACTCTTGCATGGGGGTAGTATATAAAATAAGACAATTGTATGAGTTGGATAACTAAACTACTTTTCTGAGACCTATATCCCTGTTCTTTACAGAAAAGGCAATAGAGATATCAGGAAGAATCACTGAATCTTTTCCATCATTCTTTAGGTAATCCAAGCTCTCAACATGTCAAAAAAATAAGAGTGTCTCACATGGAGGAGCGAGGGGAGACACTGTGTTTCTCAGAAGACACACTGACAGCTGTTAATTCAGGAATTTTAAATCTTTATGTTCATAATAAATGTTCTTTTGGGAATCAATATTACCTTTTTGATTTTGTTCACAAGCATAGTGCAGGGCTTCTTCTTGTTAATATGTATGTATGCATGTATGTATACATGTGTGTATACATGTATATATATGTATGTATGTACAAAACATGAGACATATTAAACATGCCTCATTAGCAATAGACATTTGCAGGACCTGGTTAGAACTATGAATGATAGGAAGTGAGGGGAATTACTTCCCCAAATTCTGACACTCTTCAGTCTAAAAGGTAAAACACATAAACTATGAGTACTACTAAAAATATAATAATTCATTATTTAAAATCTATTATTTGATCTACCCAAATGGCATAAAAATTAAATGTTCCTCCTACATTAAGACTTTCCTGACTGCTTTTTAAAAGGGTATCATTTCAAAGCACATTGTGTCATCATAAATAGAAACAGCTTGGGAGGAATTTCAACAAATGCCAGCTGAAAGAACTTTAGTGCATAAAAACAAAGTGTGTTAAGACTGGAGACTTTTCCATTATAAATGGAGCAGAGCGCCTGAGGAAATGCAAGGAGACCGGAGCAGTAGCAAAGTCATGAATTACAGAGGAACTTAAAAGCACAGGAGTTCCTCGGTTCCCTGGCACATGACACCCTTCTACTAAGGCGTATTCAATGAGGAATGGAAGCTACTACTGCTTCAGTTGCTTGAAGCAAGCTTCTATTACTTCTGTTGCTTGAGTGTAAACATTCAAGCAATAGAAAAATTATCTTGCTATCAAGGATGCCGGGGTAAGTGACATCAAGCACCTGTTTCAGTTATTTTAATAGCTTCTTTGCTATCAAAGCCTTATAGCTTTCTTGGGTCCACACACTAAAGGCTTTTTATGAACCTTTTTGTGGTATCTATCTTTCTTACACCAAAACAAAAATCAAACCTGCAGTTTATCTTGTCTTAACTTGCTACACCAAGGTTGAATTTTACAACTTTGATACCATTCTAAACATAGTGATGCTAAAAGGAGTCCCCGAATAGAAAGGAGGTGAATATGTACACATCCATCACCTTTAGCTCCTCGCAAAACGGTGTCCTGCTTTGGACCCAACTTCTTGAGCTCTTTGGGGCCCCTCCTGAGACAGCCACCTTGGAAAGCTACAGTGACAGTGCAAGCTGGATTCTAATATCTTTGTAAAGAAAGGGAGAGAAACTTTCCCTTTAACAAGGTTCATTCTGGCAGCCCAACCATCTTTGTTTTGGGATCTTCAGTAAAATACATGCAGTGTATTCACTTCTGATTCCTCAGCACCTCTCCAGCGTGAAGTTCGTTACTTACCCCATTCACATAAAAGCTTATGAAATAAATACAAGTGCCTAAGATATTCTTATCTACATATTTCTTTATGTATAGTGGAGAAGAAAACATAGTACCAGGAACTTAGAGAATGATCCATCTGAATGATTCAAGTGAGTAGAAGCAACCAGGTTGATGTGTTTTACTCTCCGGTATCTATGAAGAGTTTTTGTAGCTCAACTAATGTGTACGTGTAGCAAGAATCTTTACTTGAGGAGGGGGTTATCACCTCCCCAATTTTCTTGGCAAATTGATGTGAAGTGAAAACCATAGGGTCCTGGGTGACATGGTTAATGTTGAGGTCAAATAAATTTAAAAAATAAATACCATGATTCAGTGTGGCTTGCTAACCGATCACTCTACCTTCTGAGCACATTTATTTTCAGAGGTATCTAAGTCTAACTCTTCTTATCTTCACTGATCCTTCTGCCAAATTTTCACTTGAGTAGTCAGAGCTACTTTAGAAGCTATTAGATAGCTTCCAACATAAAAATACTTTCCTGTAGAGAGAAGTACAGCCACCCATCTACCACCTATCTCTATTACCTACCGCAGGATACACTCACCTTCTGGAATGTGCGCTAATAACCAAATGTGCACAGAAAATAAATCAGTGGTATACTTAAAATAGTTTAATTTGAAGGGGTTTTATTTGCGAAGAGATTATTAAAGAATTAATGAATGCGGGGCTGGGGATTTAGCTCAGCAGCACAGTGCATGCCTGGCAAGCACAAGGTTGTGGGTTCAATTACTGGTACTGGAAAAAAAAAAATTTAATGAATGAACCCTGTACTGGAACCAAGCAGATTCCTCAAGAACCCTGACCTATTAGCTGCCAGTCAGCCAGCACCATAGGCTGGGCAGGGTGGAGGAAAAGAGAAGCTATTAGAAGCAAAGGACGGAGAGTATCAGGGCAAAGTGCCTTCAGAGGAAGGACTGAAGACTGTCTCTGGAGGGTACTCGCCAGCCTGAGAAAGCCTGGCAGGAAGGAAATCAGGGAAATAAATATTCCGATTCACAGCAGCAACAGTCAGCTACAGGATGAGGAGGCTGGAGACCATTGATATAATGGAAACAAGTTATCGCAGAAGAGAAAAGGGAGGGTGGAGAAAGTAGCAAGTGGGTTCATAGGAGAAAGGAGAGCTATCTGACAAGGAGACTTGGAAAGGAGTCTGAGGAGGGGGAAGGGAGGTCCCTTACTTGCATTAATGAATGTTCCATAAATGGCTTTTAGCTCCTTTGGGCTGAGTCCTGTGAGTATGAATGACCCTGGAAATAATGGGACGCTGCTCCCAGGGACCTCAGCCAATGCATATTGACCAGCAGCTGGGGACTAGAACACAGTGAAAGATGGGCATTATCCTAAGATGGCACTGCTGCAGAAACAGAACGGGGCTCATCACCAGAAAATTAGCACAGTACAAAAAGCACAAGCAATGCAAATCTGAACACTTGAAGGGCACAGATTGGACCCTGCTGTTTCGTGTATCACCAGCACCTAGCAAAATGCCTGCCACGTAGGAGGAGCCAAGTAAGTGTTACATAAGTGAAAGCAACAGGGGCTACGCGAGGGGTAGACAGACTGGTGGGACCGTGAGATGGGCAAAATCTGTATCTCTTTAACTTCTGTGTAAACCATTTTTCATTGGTCATTGCCTAACAATATTTCAATTGTCATCTTATATTTCTATATTCTCAGTTTCTATATTTTCAGCACTCTATCAACCTTATGTAAACTTCCTTCTAATCTGACTTAAAGCTTACTTGGTGTCATATATATATATATAGTTTGTGTTAAAATTATTCAATATCTAAAATGTTTTAGTTAGGTGATAAGAATAACATTTTTGAATCACTGGGAAATGCACTGAACTAATGTCAAGATGGATCAAAAATCTAAATATTGAAACAGAAGCACTAAATCTACTGGAAAAGATAGTAGATAGAAATTTTGACATTATAGGTGTACACAGATTGTTCATGAACCAAACACAAACTGCACCAGAAATAGTTCAAACAATAAACAATTAAGATCTCATCTTATTAAAAAGCATCTGCACATCAAAAAATTTCACCAGCAGATGAAAAGACAACCCACAGAGTGGGAAAAAATTTTAAACAATTGTCCCTTAGACAAAGGACTTCTATCTAGAACATATGAAGAATTGAAAAATTCAAACCCCTCCCCAAATTCAAAGACCCAATCAAAAAATGGGCAACTGATATAAATACACAATTCTCAGGTAAAGGAATACAAATGGCAAATAAATATATGAAAAAATGTTCAACATCACTGGTAATTTAAGAGATGCCAATTAAAACAACACTAAGAGTTCATTGCACCCCAGAACAAATGGCTATCATCAAGAAATCAACCAATAATAAATGCTGGAGGGGCTGTGGGGAAAAGGAACCCTTCTCCACTGTTGGTGGGAATGTAGACTGGTACAACCACTGTGGAAATCACTGTGGAGATTCGTCAAAAAACTAGGGATATATTGCCTTCCTTCTTTCTTTTTTCTTCTTTCCCTTATCCCAGTTTTTCCTTCCTTTGAGTAACTTCTTTCCCTTTCTTATCATCTATTGCATGTTTTGAGTTTAACTTATTCTTTCAGGTTCCCACACCAGAGAGACAATATGATGTTTACACATGTGGGTCTAATTTATTTCACTTATGCATATGGTCTCTAGTTGCATCCATTTATATAGAAGAATAGCTGGGATAACTGTACTGCTGATGTCTGATGGTATACTGGAAGTAACAGTTAATGCTTAAAATTTTTATATTTTGACCAATTTTGCATGCTTATATCTGGTAATCTGAGCAACTGATTTGAAGACAACAATATGCAATACAACAACCACTGGTGAATTCCTACCATCTTGTCTAGTGAAACTCTGTATTATCTCTAATGTTTCATTTAATAATTATTTTTTATTCTCTTTAATAGTTTAAACAATCTTCCATTCTTACACCCGGTAATCTGAGTAACATAGTTGAAGATAACAATATGTAATATAACAACCACTGTTAATTCCTTCCATTTTGTTTTGAAACCATGTATCACTTTTAATGTTTGTGCTTTGTTTTGTTTATGTCTATGATGTTGGTATGTGGCTATTGTTCTTTTTTTTTTTTACTACACTCTTTAAAATGAAAAAAAAATCTAAAAAACTAGGAGTAGATGTTCCATTCAACCCATCTATTCTCCTTCTGGATACTTCCCAGAAGAATTTAAAATATCATACCACAGCAATATATGTGCACTCATATCTGTAGTAGCACAATTTGTAATAGCAAAATCTTGGAAGAAACCCAAATGACTATCAACTGAGGATTGGATAAAAAAGATGTGATATTTTTATACAATGGAATACTATTCAGCCACAAAGAATGATAAACTTGACACTTTTATAGGTAGATGGATGCATCTTGAAGTGGTACTCATAAGTGAAATACATTAGATTTGCCTGTGTAAATATCATATTGTCTCCTCAGTGTGAGAAATTGCAAGACTAAATAAGGTCCAAAATGTACAATAGATATTGTAAAATGAGAAAAAATTGTTTTTCTTTTCTTTTCTATTTTTTCTTTTGGTATTGAGAATCAAACTCAGGACTATGCACTTATCAGGCAGGCATTTGTGCTGCTGAGCTATATCCCTGACCCTATAAATGGTTTAAAAGGAAAAAGGAACTAGGATAGGGGGAAGGGGAAAGGAAGAAAGGGAGAAAAATATAAGTTAGCTGTACTATGAGTGTCTCTTAGTTATTGAAAAGGAAAGTTTGTGCTACTAGCAATTGGAGAAATTTTATAGCCATATCTTGTACTCTGAGTAACTTCTTTGAAGATGACAATATGCAGTGTATTAACTATTGTTATTCTATTATTTTGTTATGAAACTTTACCTTCTTTTCATGAAATTTAAAAAAACATACTTATATATTCCCTATGATGAATTTAAGCATTTTGTACTGCAAACACATACTAATAATAAGTAAATACAGTATAATTAAAAAATAAAAAAGAATGGTGTAAAACACAATGAAGGAATTAACTAAATTTCATTATGAAGGTAAATCTAACTTACACTTTATGATATCAATTTCAGTTTAAGATTTTAAGATGAAAAATAAATGATAAAAGTATAAGAAAGAAGTAACAATTTATGTTTGTCTAGAAATAAAGAAATATGGTACCAAAAGCTGTTGGCTTTTGTATACTTTTGGGCCTTTATATACCTTTGTGGCATTTGTATACTTTTGTGGCAGCTCAGTTATTTCAGCTTTTCTATTCACTAGGATATACGGTCAAACAGAAGCCAATTTAAAACACAAAAAACATAATATTGCGGCATGGCTATTTGATGATATGAAAGAATTACTAATTTATTAGATTGGTATTGAAGTTTTGGTTTTGGTTTGTCTTGTGGAAAAGTTCTTATCCTTTAGAAGTACATGTTGAAGTATTTATGAATAAAATGAGAGGTCATATTGATTTGTTTTAAAGTAGTTCAGGATTGGAGTGTTGGAGGTAAAGATGTAGATAAAATAAAATGGCCAAAGTTGATAATCATTGATAGGCATTGCCTTGATTATTTTTCTCTTGTTGCTGAGACAAAATACCAAACACTCAGAATTAAGGTAGGAAAGATTTATTTAGCACACAGTTTGTGGAGGCTTTGTCCCTAATCAGCTGCCTCCCAGGCAGGGTGTTATGGCACAGGGGCAACAGTTCAAGGCAGCAGAAGGCAAAAAAGTCAACAAGAGCAAAAGGGTGAGAACAAGCCTCTTTTCCTCCCTTATATTGTAAGCAGGCTACCGCCACCCTCGTGCAGGTGTAGCACTCACAACATCTGGATACTCTCCTCTTGCACAGGATGTGGATGTTTACAAAGTGAGGTCCCTGGCCCCCTGCTGAGTTGCTTAGTTAAACTTCTAAACTTCTCAAGTTGACACAATGTATCAACCATTACAAGTACATAGGTATTTATTAAAGAGTTTTTTCTAAT
>NW_004955418.1:23990518-23991625 GCF_000276665.1 Chinchilla lanigera | reverse complement strand
AGGTGTAAGCTACCATGCTCGACTCAAACAAAAATGTCTAAAACTGTAACATCAAAATTTTGTAAAAATTACTATCATCTAGCCACGTTATTCATAGGAAAAAGAACACATGGAAATATACCAGTAGTATAGAGGGTATATATCTAGATATAGATATAAGGCCGGGCACGGTGTGGCATGCCTATGATCTCTGCACTCTGGAGGCTGAGGCAGGAGGATCATCGTGAGTTTGAGACCAGCCTGGGCTACAAAGTGAGCTCAAGGCCAGCCTGACTGCATAGCTAGACCTTGTCCAAATAAGACAAAAATAGATATAGATAATATGTAGATATAGATTTAGATGATATAGATATATATGATATACATATAGATATAGATCTCTGAGGATGATGTAAGACCTCACATGGGTTAAACACACACTGTACCACACTCCGCCACACTCCACCTTACCTCATTGTACTTTCATCTGAAACCAATGAGAATTCTGTGATAATGTAAGCTACGAGCAGCTTAGCACAAGGTGAAAAGAAGGCTTAATGTGTTTCAGTTACTCAAGCAAAAACACTGGTATGAGATTTACAGACAGTCCTCTTACCATGCACCTGCTATAGTTTGACTACGGCTCAGGTCAATATACCTTCTACTCTGGTCAGTGTGTCAAAGCCTGGGTTCCTGGGTTGGTTGATCCTGAAAGTATAGGTAGGAATCTTGAAAAGAGTTCTGTATGGAAAGACTTGATGAACAAAACCCCAGTCACACAGGAAATATCACAAAAAATCAACAGCTGGAATTTCATCTTATTAAAAAGCTTTTGCACAGCAAAAGAAAACACCAACACAGTGAAGAGATAATTCACAGTGTGGGAAAAAATTTTACCAATTGTTCCTCAAAGGGCTACTATGTAGTATACATAAAGAACTCCAAAAAAAAGACCTTCCCCAAATTTAAAGACTTAATCCAAAAGTAGGCATTTGAAATGAATATACACTTCTCAGATGAAGAAGTAGAAATGCCAAATAAATATGTGAAAAAGTGTTCAACATCACTGGTTGAGAGGTGCAAATTATAATAATGCTAAGATTCCATCTCACTCCATAAAGAATTTCT
>NW_004955418.1:23972131-23989513 GCF_000276665.1 Chinchilla lanigera | reverse complement strand
GTAGCTAGGATCCTCTCACTGAGTGAAACTTATGTGAAAGTTTGGTTTTATATACATAAGCACATAGAAAAACATATATATATATATTCTTGTAATCTAATGTAAGTCTAAATATGGCCAGGTAAGTAGATACTCAGGATCCCTGACTCGTACAGTACCTAGGGAGCTGTAGCATTAGCTACACTTTCAAAATCTTTGTAAACATTGCCTCAATACAAAAGTGCAATTCTACTTTTTTGTGGTGAAATCACAAGCGGCAGGCACCTTACATCTGCAAATCCTTGACAGTGGTACAATTCTGCTACTCCCACTTACCAATTTGGAGATGCCTTTTATGACTGTTCCTTCATGTACGTGTCATTCTTTGACTCAAATGACAATGATAGCACCAACAACTGTCAAGGAAAAAATTACCAATGACTATGTCTGTTAGTGAGATTGTTTATTTTGAGGTGAAAAACTGTGGCAACATTTTATTGCTCACTTATGCTAGCATTACATTTATCCTTTATTTTGAAATCCTATTCTACTTCATGTACTTCTTAAAGTGTGTGTGTGTGTGTGTGTGTGTGTGTGTGCTACCACACCATACTTTCAGGTTTACCAGTCCATGGAAGTCATGTGAGTTGTTTAATCCATGTGATGGATTAATTAGTGACTATTCACATATCTTTCTAAGAAATATTAGAAGAGCTTACTTCACAGAGTTTGAGATCAGTATTTAGTTTAATCCTCTGAAAATAAGGTCATAGATATTGTGAGGAATATGTACTAAGGCAAATAAACATAGGGATTTAAAATATGAGTCGGACTGCTTGTTTTGTACCTAAACCCCTCTCAGCAAGCCTTCTGATGTGCCCATGCAACTGGATATCCAGGCAGTTCCATGAGCTATATTTCTATAGTCTAATTTGTACATATGTTAATTTACTGCTACTTGATTATAATAATATATACTAACATAGCACTGGGTAATGTTGGAAATGTTACTGGGTACCACTGAAGACATCAAGTAGAGACAGCAAAGAATGCAAATAAAGGAAAAAATGAAGATGCAGGAAATAGAGATGTAATGAAAACCCAAAAAGCAGAGGTATGTGTAGCAAGAAGTATTGCTTGAAAAGGAATTGAAAGTAATTCAAAATGGTACCATAAGAAGTATAATGTCCATTATCATTTAATGGTCAACAGTGTGGCTTAGTCTCTTATTCTTAAACTAGATCTGCAGTCTTTTTCATAAAAGCAGCTCATGTTAACGATTCATGTATAATATTTGGAAAATGGTACTTTTGGCAGACTTTTAAATTTTATGTTTTATTTTTTCTTCATCATGCCCAGTGAAAGTAAAAGCGGGATGTAGGATTAAAATTCTTCTAGCAGCTATTCAAGAATTCCTCAAATGCTTATATAGCCTAGCTCAATGCAAGAATATCTCAAATTGGGCAACCACTAATATCTTTTAAAGGCAGTAATGAATAAAATATGTTTGTAAAGCAGATTGTATATTAAATATATGTCAGTTATTTCCTTTAAAATATTTTCTAAAAGACCTCCTTTATAAGATGAAAAATTTATTTTCATCTTATATATCTTTTATATCCTTATGCTCATTTCTTCATTTTCTGAACATACTACAGTAAACCTGAAATTTTGCTAAAAAAATGTTTGGCATTTGTTTTATTCATGGATATGTTCCAAAATGTGTTGTTTTTTAATTTAATTTATGCTACAAGTAAACCCAATTAATAGGTTCCATTTTCTTTCATATGAATTAATATGTTCTAATCTCTATTCTGTAGGTCTTTAAAGCAATGAATAGCATACCAGGTAACATGAAAATTAATCTTTTTTAAAAATTTTTTTATTTTATTTTAAAGATAAAAAACCAAGACATACTAACAAATACACAGACATAAATAAAACTACATAGAAATAATAAAAGCAATACAGAATTTCAGACAAGGTGATAAGAAATTAGTGACGGTTGTTGTATTACATATTGTTATCTTCAAATGAAAACCAATCTTTAAGCAAACATGCCAGTATTCTGAAGATCTACTCAAAACAGTATTAGCATGAGTTCAATGGGATGTTCTGCTTTCCTAATAATTAAAAAGCAATTTATTAAAGAAGAGAAAAACCATACTTCTTATCTCTTTTGTTCAGTAACTGCTAGCATTTTAATCTACCAATTCTTTGTTTAGGCTCTTTCATGGTTGGGCTTTGCATAATTTTCATAATTGAAAATTAGAAACATATATTCCTTTTCATCTTAACACATTCATGTATGTCATTCATTTCTTCTGAGAATTTCTTGTATGAATAAAATTGTGTTTATCAAAACGTGTGGCACAGCAACGTCTCTACTGAGATGCCTAGATGTGGCTGAGATTTAAATTTATTTATTTATTTATTTATTTATTTATTTATTTATTTTTATGGCTTGCAACTTTTGGTCAAATGTAGAAATATCAAAATTTTCTGGATTGACAGTTGAATAACTTCACTTGTCCCAAAAGTCTATAATTAACTATTTAATGGAAGGAAATAGAATAGCTGCAATTTCCAAAGGAAGAACTCACTGGAAGAAAACATATCTATATACTGTCTTTTCATGCCAAAGACAGTGCACCTTTTTGTTTTATCCCATTGCTACTCTCCAGAGCTACCCTCATGCCCTGATCCACCATAGTGTTCAGTTCCCCCCATTAGGAACCTAACTATGATGTATTCCTAAGTGGATCTTATGGGTTTGCTCAGAGATTTTAGCCAGGGAACCCAAGTCCTTTCATTTCTAGTGACTCCACCACTACATAGAAAAGTGCCTTTCCCGCCATGGGGTACAGATTAGGAAGGAAAGCACAGGCAGCAGTATGGTAAGAAGGGGCCAGCGACCAAAGGGATTTTTAGTTTATAGCCAGGTCTCTGTATATTTGTATTCTTTAACCAATCAATACACTTTTGTGTTCAAAATACAAGATTCAAAAACATGAAGGCAAGAAAAATAGAGGAAATCGTTTTGGACAAAGAATCTTTAAGAATTTCTTTTATAAAGTCATGTGAAAAATAGCTGCTGCTAACCCTCCATCTCTACAAAGTCAACACCCATCACGCTAGCAAGGAAGCAAATAAAGCTGCTGCTGCTATTTCTGAGAGAATGCATCACGAAATTGATTTTCCTGTCACTATACAATTCCATAATGGCTGTTTGTTGAGACTTTGTGGCCAACTGCATATCTATAAGCTTGTGAAGTGGGCATTAATTGCCACTTTTATAAATATGCAGGCAACCTGCCTTCTTCGGGCTTGAAGTGTGTGCCTAAGTAAATTCTCTTATCTTTAGCCAGCATAATACTTTCTTTCCTTCAGCCTATAGAATAATATGGCATGGCCCCTAGCACTGAATTTTTAATTTCATTGGAAAAACAAGTAAATCAACTCAGGCAGATAATCTATGTTGAGGCTTGACCAAATAACTGGAAAAAAACAAGTGCATTGAGATACGATCAATATGGCAATTTGAGCTCTGTTGGATCATTCCAAGGGCACTGTGGTAACCTACCAATCCATCCCATGGCTAAAAACGCTGGCCTCACCATAGTTTTTGAAGTAGCTCATAGCCAAGAAGGGAGAAGCATGAGTTTTCTTCTTAGTGTATAATGATGACTTAGATGACATCTCTAGATTCCATTTTATTTTTATTGTTTTAAACACATTGTGTTGACCCTGATCACACTTCACAGACTTTTTTCTTTTACTTTCAACCAAATTGTGTTCTCTTCAATTTCTACTTTGAATGTGAGCTTTTGTCCTTGAAATTTTGTCCGAGAATACTGTCTTCTGTTCTTTCTAACATCCCCTGTGGCTCTTCATAATCATATCAGAACTGAATCCTAGAATTCCAGCCTGGACCAGAAGACCACACTCTCTTCTAATTCTAGAAACCTGTTTAGGAAGTTATGGAACCATCCATCAAATAGCCAAAATCATTCAGTATTTGTGTGGCAAATAAGTAATCAAGAACAATAATAAAACCATTTGTAATCTCAGATAATTCTATGACATTGGTAAAATCGGGAAGAATTCAAAGGATAAAGAAATATTTTATGACATCTGCATTAATAGCATTCTTCTAGAAACTTCCCTTTGTCATGACATGGCTGTTGGTAATGGGATTTTCTTTTGATCACCAGACCAAAATTTTTTGCTCATCAGATTATTCTCTAAACTGAGAGTACTACATCACATGCTGAAACATTTAAACAGACTCATATGACTTATAAATTTAGAAACTATGTACCAATGCCATGTGTGAAATTGATGTTTATTGGCAATATAATTTATATAGAAGACTGAGTTAAAGTGAGGCCCATAAAAAGGGGACCCCTGACTCACATGCTGTCCTGCTGAGACTTGAGAATCATAGGAACAATTACTCTTCCTCCCCATGTAGGCTAAGGCAAAGTCATTTCCCCTGGGAGCTTGTAGGTTCTCTAGACAATATTCTTCTTCCTTCTACACTGTCAACTGGCCTGCTACCCTACTTGGGATAGCAAGAAACTACTACTAACAGTGGTATATCAAATGACAGAATTTTAAATTTTCTTTCTGCAAGGATATCATCTCTATTGAGTCGAAGGCTTACTTTGCTATAATCACATTATACTGTATAAATCTTTACTATTAATGTCTAAGTATTCACCTTTTGAAAATCAATATATCTTGCCAAAATAATTCCGTAAGTCTATATTTGTTAACAACATTATAGGGTTGAGCTGAGCTGTGCTTTCTTAAATGTGGGTATGCACACTTGTGGTTTGTACAGTTGTGGGGTGAACACTGAAAGCAATAGGACAAATGCTATTTTGGTCAGCTTTCTTGTTGCTGGGACAAAATTCCTAGCATATACGACCTACAGGAGGTAATGGTTCATTGGGTTTATGGTTTCAGAGGGTTCATTTCATGGTTTGCTGGTTCCATTGCTGTGAGTCTGAGCTGAGGCAGAACATCTTGGCAAAAGGGCATGGTGGAACAAGCTGCTTACTTCGTGATCCAAGGAAGGAGCCATAGAGAAAAGAACAGGAAACAGATACCTTCCTCCAAGGTCACCCTCCCACGTTCCACTTCCTCCAGCTAGGTCCCTCCTCCTAGTAGTGCATCCAGCTAGGAACTCACCAAAAAGTTAAACCATTGTTGAGGTTAGTTTTTCACCACCCATCACCTCTCCAGGAGTATCTTAATCCAATTAAATTGATAATTAAGATTAACCAGCACATAAACCTCACCTATAGTTTGACTTGATGGTGGGGAATTGAAAGCTAATTCCGTGTGACCTAGAAAGCATTATATGATCACACGTCTCTTCCATTCCTCCCACTCTGACCTCAGCTCTTACTACTCAAACCTCACTCAGGGTTTTCACACATTGGCCTCTGGTTTATTCCCTGTGCCACTACGCCCTGCCTCAAGGCCCTTACACTCTTGCTCAGTCTGCCTGAATGGTATTCCCACAGGTGTCCGGATGGCTTCCTACCTCACTTCCTTCAGGTGTTTACTCTATTGTCCTTTACTAAAGAGAACCTTCTTGGCCGCAGTATCAAAAATTGCTTATCGGGGCTGGGGATTTAGCTCAGCGGCAAAGCGCCTTGCCTGGCAAGCGCAAGGTCGTGAGTTCAGTTCCCGGTACTGGAGAAAAACCAAAAAAAAAAACAAAAAAAAATTGCTTATCCCCATCCTTCACTTCCCAATCCTCTATGTTTGACTGATGTTTATTCCTCCACAGTTTTTACAGTGATCTAAAATGCTCCCTACTTTTTGTTGCCTTTTTTGTGTGTGTATGTTGGGTCAGGGTTACCAGGAATCGAACTCATGACCTTGCACTTGCCAGGTGGGTGTATATGTTGTACTAACATGTAAAGTCCATGAAAGCAGGTTTTAAATTTTTTAATATAGAAAGATATACAAAGTATAAAGAATATTTTAATGAACACCCATTCACTTAACTTCAATAATAGTTAATATTAGCCAACTTTGTTTCTTCTGTTTCTCTGTAATATTTTAATACTTGAAGTGTTTTTAAGAAAATCTTTAATGATTTCCTGCTATTTTATCTGTAAACTCTCAAGTATGTATCTCTATTTGATGAGGCCCTGTCTAGTAACTTTTAAATCATCATACATTGTTACATCAAATTAAATTAACAATAACACCGTCATATCATTTATTACCAGTAGTTTTCAGTTTGGTCCAGTTATCTCAACAATGACTATTTAATTTAATTTATTCAAATCAGGATCATAGCAGGCTCAACATAATGTATTTCTGGCTTTTTGCCTCTGAAATCTCCACTTTTTCCCAGTGCTATTGATTTGTTGGGAAAACTGGGACATTTGTCTTCTAGCATGTCCCACATTCTGGATCTTTTTCTTGAGGTATCTTCCCATTAATATCACTTATACTCTATTACAGGCAGAAGTCTAATTCAATTGACGTTTTTACAGGCAAGAAGTCCATGTTACTTTCTGCTGTACCTCATCATGATGCTCAAAATAATTGGTTGGTATGTGTTTAGTGATGCTCAGACAAACTAGAATGTTAAAGTGATTTTGGACTGATTCCATCATTATGAATTTCCCCCTCAAAAGTTGACCTGATAGTGTAACATCCTTTGATCATGGGTGCCTACACAAATTATTTCGTTCTATCACCCTTTTTGCATGCAGTATCTAGAACTCATTTATAAAAAAGATCTTTCCCACATCAGCTATTATTCAGGTAGAAAAAACCCAGGTGATTTGCTGTCAGAGTAACATATTAGTTCTCCCAAAACATCCCAGTATGAATCTGACAGAGTCAGATTTGTTTGATATTATTATTTTGTTGCTTGGCATAAATTTCATGTACTTGTCATGCTTTAATCCAGCATGGTCATGAATTTTTTTCAAGCTCAGGTGGTACCATCTTAGGCCAATGGGACCTCCATCAAGGGGATGTGGTATCAGTAAATATAACATCAGTATTTGATAGTTTCGATGTTTTCCAACACAGCAAGATGCCCAAGCTTATCTTGAACATTTTCTGCTTCAGAGCTACAATCAGCCATTTCTCCTTTCAGTGGCACATGGTATTTTTAGGACGCTAGATTATGTTTCCTGTGCCTTTTCAAAGACAAAATGGGAAATTAGTAGGATGTTTTATTTGGATGAGTGGGTGGTGAAATCATGAGTGCTTGCTGATATTTCCAATTCAAGTATAAAATCACAAAGTGTTTTACTATTTTAAAACTTGTTTTTCTCTTGTATGATAACTCAGTTTCGGAAGCACTGACATAATGCCTTATCCTATATATATTTTAGTATCAAAATAACGGTACTGCTAACAATAAGACTCCTCATTGCAGGGTAACAGATTTTTTTCCTAGCAGCTCCTTTGTCATGATTCCCCTAGAAATACATGAGCAAATGCCACTTTTAAAATAATCTGATGTAATTAGTTTCTTGTTATGGTTATGCCACCAATCTTTCAATGCTGCCAAGTTCAGTTTGACTTGTTATTCATTGTTTTTTATCTTCGGGGATATTTAATTTAATAATGTTTTTAATTACACCTTTTTCTTTGTGACAGGGTCTCACTATGTAGTTCAGGCTGCCCTTGAGCTCACGACGTACCCCAGGCTGGCCTTGAACTTATGGCAATCTTCCTGCCTCAGCTCTTGAGTGCTGGGATTACAGGTGTGCACCACCACACCTGGCTGTTTTTAATTACATAAGGCAAAGTCAAACCTTTATAACAAAGAACACTCACTGAGGTCCCACCTCCAGATTCGACTTTAGCATTTGCTTTCCTGTCCCTCTCTATAGGTAAGAATGTCAGTTGCTTTCCTATTTTTTCTTTGCTTATTCCTGAAAGCCCAAAGAAATATATAATTTAGACTTCATACTTTGCTTATTTATGGGCTGGAGATATAGCTCAGTGGCACAAGCACCTGCCTGACAAGTGCAAGGTCCTGAGTTCAATTCCTGGTACTTATAATAAACATAGTGTATTTTAAATGCTATAAGCTCACTGTACTTTTTCAACTTAGCAATGCATATTGAGAAACTGAATATTAATGTATAAATCTTCCTCATTCCATTCTGTGTCTACAAAGTATTCCATTGAGTGGATATTTCAGGTTTTCTTCAGCTACTCCTCAATCAATGGGCATTTGGGTTGGCTCATATTATTACAAATACTATGGTATTTTCATGTATTCATACGTATGACATTTTGTATTTTTGTCAGTAAGTCTACAGAATTGCCAAAGATGAAATTTCATGATCAAAGTTTAAATTTACGTGTCAATTTGCTAAATGTAGGATAGGAATTTTCTCCCTGTATGACTAGAATCTAGGACATCATCTGACACATGTAGGTGTTCAACAACTTTTAATACATGATTAACTTTATATTATAAATACACATATTATAAATAGTTTTCAGGGCTTACTTAGGGAGGATTCATAGGAGGATATTTTAGCCACCATAATTTTGCAAAGAAAAAGCATCTAACTAGTGTATAAGTGTGAATCTCAAGCAATCTTTCAAAAGTTTGTCTTTTTCAAAGTAGGTTGTTCAAGAGAATGGGCATTCAAGTTATATTGCAATTTTATTTGGTGAAGAATAGCTAAAGTTTTCTAAATATAATGGCCTCCAAACAGGATGTTCCCTGTGATTATTGGAGCTGATATTGGTAATACAAAGATCACTTATTCTTGACAAATTTTACTATATCATCAAATAGCCATCTTGGAAATTTAGCTCTCACTTTTCAGAAAGCAGACAGCAGCTTTTTCAGAAAGCAAATAGATGCTCTAAAATAAAATAGAAAGGAGGGAGGTTAAAAAGGAAATACTCCATCTAGAATATAGAGCCATTGTTAGCAAGCTTAGCCATCCTAGGACTTGAACTTTCTTTGAGAAAGTAATTAGTGCTTAGTTCCTTGGAAATGTACTTGGCAGAAGATGACATGGTGAAATTCTAAAGGGTTCTAAAATGAGAACAAAAATTCATCTGTTTCTCTACTGTCATTCTGAGAGTGATTCTACATTCAGCTTATTGGTCTCACTTTTGGAAAAAAGAACTCTCCTGAACTCTTATCACGAGAGTTTACATTAGTATATTTTAAAAATTTTTGACCCTCTACTCTTCTTCAGTGGTCCCAAAGCATCTTTCATATTGATATATGGGTAGTTTTATTCCCTCAGGATACAAACTCATTGTGAAATTATTCTTCTTAAACAACCAGTCCACTGTTGGTTAAATAAAAGCTTGTATGTAAAACTAAAAACCTTCCATTTACATTTTCTTTTCTCTTCAGAGCTCCTGTGACACTCTCATGTATCTATCCCAACATTTCATTTTATTGTACCTGTGCTGTCCAAACTGTCAGTATGTACTAGAATTAATAGAATTTAAAAGTGGAAATATACGGTTCCAAATGATTCCCACTCCCTGGTTTTAGCTGCTTGTGCAGTACTAGATTGTTCTGCATAGCCAGTTGAAAATGGAAGAGACAGTGGTTAATCACCTCTGAGATTAGATTATAAAAGGCACTATACCTTTTCTCTCAGTTGTCTCCCCTCCCCAGAAGTCAGATGACACATTTTTTATAACAAATATGCTTTTACACACTGAGGTGATCTCAGTTACCTTTCAATATTGCATCTGAAAAGGCCTGCAAGAGTAGGAGACAAGGCCATGGACTGCATAATACCGAGTTTAGGTGACACCTGTACATAAAACTCATGATGAACACTCATACAAAATAGGGCCCGGTAAAATTTGCTCACTGGTTGTGCCCATAAGCTGGTTTGAAGTTTGCATTCCAATTAACCATAAAGTTCAGGAAAACCAAAGAAAAAGTCCATAAATAAATAAACAAACTGGATTATTGGTTCTGCTCAAATATCAAAAAATAAAGCTTTGCAGTTGAAATCCAAAACACCTTTGAAAAAGTACAGCAGTACCAAAAGAAAGATCTCAAACATTCAAGGAGAATTGAGTATTAGAAAGTCAGTTAATATAATTCATCACATTAAAAGTTTTAAGGAGAAATATCAAGCAAACAGCTCCACTGATGTCAAAAGTTTCAACACCAATTCCTGTTAAAATTATTTAGCAGGATTTATTTGTTGTAACACATAGATACAGAGATTTATTTCAGCACATATGGTATATAAAGTTATATATACAGGTAATACATAAAACCTCTACGTACATAATGTATAAACATGTACCATACAGGTACTTACATTTAATATGTGTCTATGATACATGTTTACATATAAAGATATGTATATGTATATTATTTACTTGTGTTATACATTTATGCAAAATCACAAAGGCAAAAGATTAGGAATATTTTCACTTAACTGGGAAAATAATATGCACATTCATTGTAATGAAATATTAGCTAATGCAATATTAACCAATAATAAAAATGAAAAAGAATTACATGAAAAAGTTTTAAAACAGAAAATGAAACTATCAGTATTTGCAGATGATACATTTTTTGGCTGAAAGCCCCAAGAGAATTTATTGTAAATTATCAACCATAGAAATTCAGTAAATTTAATGAATTTGAAACCATTCAAATTCATTAAATTTGATATTCAGTTGAATATCAAATTAATACACAGGTGTTAATAGTCTGTATTTATATAAACAATAATCTGATAGAAGAATAAATAGAAAAAAACTCAATGCAAAAGAGCAACAAAAACAAGAATAAGAAGTTATTTCTAAAATAACATGAAACAGAGAAACTATCTTGAAGATACCAATAGGTAAAATAACAACCACTGATAATGTCCCACCACTTTGTCTGTAATTCGGTGAATCCCCCTACTGCTATGTTGTCCTTCTTTTACTCTTTAAAATAAATAAATAAATAAATAAAATAACATGAAACATAACTTTTTTAAATCCATAATTTACATTACAAAAATAAATACCATTAAAATATCTCAAGGTAATTTGACTAATCAAAATATTATCCCATGTTTCTAAGTGGTATAATGCATCATTATGTTAATTCTACTTGTTAATCTTTAAATTCAATGAATCTCAATAAAATTTCAAAAAGATTTTTTAAAGAAGTGACTATACTAATAGTAAGTTTCATATAAAAAATTTAAAAGCAAGACAGGCTTTGCAAAGTTTTGGAAAAAAAGGACAATAAGAAGCAACTAAATGTTTTATTTAAATCCTTGATCATTAAAATAATACAGTAGTGACACATAAATATACCAAACAATAGAACATAATAGAAAGTTCAAGAATAAACTCCAATTTACATAATAATTCAGTAGTATCTTATTTTTTATGTTTTTTAATCCCTCCCTTTTTTTTTCAGTGGTATCTTAAATGAGTGACGTAAAGATAAAATTTTTAATATGTCTTCTTAGGGCACCTTAGGATAAGGCTAAGTTGTCAAAGGATGCAAGAATTAAATGTAAAACATAGGGGCTGGGGATTTAGCTCAGCGGCAAAAGCGCCTGCCTAGCAAGCGCAAGGTCGTGAGTTCGGTTCCCGGTACCGGAGAAAAACCCAAAAAAAAAAATAAATAAATAAAAAAAAAATGTAAAACATAAGATTACAAAAATAAAAGAAGAAATCATGAGTAAACTTCTCATAATCTTGGACTAACTCAGGCTTTTTAAACAATAATTCAAGTTTTGAAAACCAAAAATAGTGATAAATTATACTCCATAAAAATTCATCTTGTGTAGCAAAAAAAAAAGTTAGAAGAAAAATTTTTAAAAATTAAAAAGTACTTTAAAATGAAAAAATATTTTTAAAAAGAAATTCAAAGCTTAGATTTAAAAAAAAAAATAGAGGAAGAAAAAAAGGCCTCAAAGGAAAATGGGCCAGTTGGCAAGGGACAGAAACAGACAAGTCACAGAAAAGTAAACAAAATTTTCACTTCAACATATAGAAATCTGCGTGAGATCCTAGGTTCAATCCTAGTACAAAAAAAAAAAAAAATAGTGATACAAAAAGTGTCTGTACATCAAAAGGTATGACATATGGAAAAGTGAATTCAGGAAGATAGCTGCAAAGAGTATGATTTATCATCACTCAACAATTAATACAAACAGGGTGAACAACTCAGAAGAGTGAAAAGTTCAAAATACTTAACCTGGCAAATCATGGTGAAGTAAATACAAATTGCCAATTAATACATAAAAATATTCCACATCAATACTAATCAGGGAAATGTCAATTACAAAAATAATTACAGCATTTTGTACTCCATCAACTAGTTAAAATATAAAGGCATTGCATTGCTAAAACTTGGAAATAAACATGTATCAAAACAAGATGGATCAAAACATTGGTCTAAGTTCAAAGAAATATTCTAAAACAATAAAAATAATGTTGAGTTAATGTAAATTTTCACCGGAGGTTTAAAATTTTCTATAATCTTTTTGTTTTTTTCCAGTACCAAGGATCGAACTCAAGACCTTGTGCTTGCCAGGCAGGCGCTTATGTCACTGAGCTATATCCCCACCCCCGCTAAAATTTTAAAGCATATCAGCTAACACGAAATTTTTCACTGAACATTGCTTTGAGACACACATAAAAGATGTGATTGAAAGGTATGATGAATGCTTAAATTTTAAAAATCATTAGAATGAAAGACACTGCCATTAATCCCCCTCAAAATACTCCTCCTTGTTTAACACACTTATTCTTGCCACTTTCTAAAACAGCTCTGGAGTCCTCTTTCCGGAGTGTCTTTGGTTGTGCTGTGTTCCTTTCCTCCATGTTCTGAGTTGATTGAAAACATTGCCTTTTGTGGGCGTTTTCATTTGGGGAAGAGCCGGAAGTTGCACGGTGCTGGATCTGGTGAGGAAGGTGTACAAGGAGCCGGAGTTGTGCTTTTAGGAACCTGTTTTCCAACAGATGTCACTTGGCAGTAGCGTTCACCATCTTTTTGATCACGCCTCCTACAGTCATAAAAGAGGACTTGCAGGAGTGCTTCAATGAGTGGCGAGAAGGAGGGGTAAGTGCGAGGGAAGCGGGGAGTGATACTCTGCTGAGAATTAACACCAAGGTGTTTTTTATTGTAATATTTTTTAAGTGTAATCATATTTTTATTAAATGCTTTTGAATGTAATAAACATATAAATATACAAATGCAAACTATAAACAAATTTAGAATTCAGGAGGAAAAGGGGGAAATGGGATTGGGAGACGTAATTAGGGGTCAAACTACTTTCATCATATTCTATTTTTTTTAAGTGTAGATCATGAATGTGTATGTTTCCATTTTCTCTACACAGTTTTGGTGTGTCTAAAATATTTCAGGAAACAATAGAAACAACAAGAGAGACCACAAATATTTTGAACTCAGAGCAAAACTCATTGTAATCACATCTGTGCAGCTGACTCCTATGGGACTACCTTGACCACATTACAGAACTTTCCTGAACTTGTTTCCTCACCTATAAAATGAGAATAATAATAATATACCCTATGTCCGACGCTGCACTTCAACATTTAGCAAAGTAACTAGCACACAGGATGCACTTAATGTATTTGATATCTTTCTGAGTTACTTCAAGAAAGGGACTATTAATTAATTCATGTGTACATATGGATTTTGTGGGGGGGGGGGTCCTTAGGGCACTCGAATATTTTGGTTTCTTGGTGTACAGCACTTCTGTCCTTGTGATCTCATTACCCTTTCGTACATGTAACCTTTTCATTTTGTACTTGCTGTTTTACTTTTAAACATAGAAGTAACAATTTCTAGACAACAGAACAGCTGCTAGGGGGAAAATAGAAATAAAATAGCTAAATGATTGAAGGTTGATGCTGAAAGAATAGTTTTACACTGAACAACTATGCATCCCACTAACAAAATATCTGATAAAACATCACAAAGAGCAAAAATCATTACTTACTATTGAGAATTGATAGCTAGAAACTGAAGAGTGCTGAAATAGAATGGCAAAATGTCAGGGTTGATCATTTTCTACAAGGATTACATTTACATAAGAAACAAGAAAATAGTAAGGCTACTTCAAAGGCTAAATTTTGTAGCATCTAAGGCATAAGTGAACACTGAAAAATATTGTTTCACTTTAAATTTTGAAAAAGGTTTTGAATATTGAATGATAAATGTAGGCCACGGCAAATGGTGGTATTCTTTATCTCTAATAGTCGGCCCTTTACACTTGTCTTCTAATCATGGGTTATGGACAGACATCACGTTCTGTATCCCTCTCATACATACATGTATGCACTTGTATGTACACACTCACACACACACACACACACACACACACACATACATTCATTTGGCTTTTAGCTTTTGGCCTAATCCTCTGTCTCCTTTGTGTAATGATCAACCTTGTAGAATTAAAGAAAGTGGGAATCCTTCTGTGTGATCACATTTGATGAATGTGAGACATTGGGCAATTTTTTCCTTTCTGAGCTTTTGTGTCCTTATTATAAAAATAGGGTTAAAGTGAGTTAACATATAACACAGACCTTTGAGGGGGAAAAAAAAGTGAAGCATTACTTCAAATGAAAGATATTAAGCACAGGAAATACTGTGAACTAAGTAGTAAAAGGACTGATTTCTAAATAGTTCTGGGAAACAAAGCAAACCTTAGTCTACTGGGCTTCCTGTTCTGTATCTCCTACCTACAGCAGGAGCCGATGTACAGTATAAGGAAATCTCTCTGTTGACTTCCCAGTCTGTGTGGATTGCACAAGCCTTCATTTAGTCATTTAAAAAGTCTGAATTAATTACCTTTTTTATCTTTTACAGGTCGGGCACTATGACAGGTATATTGGACAATCAATGAGAAAACAACCCAACCAAAATCCTTGCCCTTTTGGGTCTTAACATTCCATCTAGGATAAAAGACGGTGAGGGGGGACACAGCAGAACATGGTGATAATAACTAGGATGCCCTGTGTCAGAAGATCAGAACTGCTGCAGACAGAGGAGAGGACCAGAGGAAAGGGAGTGGAAAAAGTTTCATCTGGGGCACAAGGCAGAGGCTGGTTGCGCAGTCAGTGGGGGAGGTCTCAGTGGGACAGTGATCTTTGAGTACAGACTTGAAGTGTGAGAGTGTTGCCCACAAGGACATCTGGAGAAGAGCCCTCTATAAAAAGAAATAAAATACCTAGTGCCAAACCCCAAGGTGGAGCTTTCCTGGCTTGCCTGACACCAGTGGGCTGCTTGTGTCTGGAAAGGTGAGTGGGAGCACAGAGCAGGTAAGAAGCTCAGAAAATAGCAGCTTCTCTGAAAACACTTCACTTAACACTTCCGTTATTAAGCTGCCAAGGGTAAGCTTCTCATTCTGCATAGTTGCAAAGTATCGTTTCGGTTTTTGCTCCCATACTTGGAAGTATTTCTTTGACTCTTCAGGTTATTTCTCAGAGAGACGCTGTACTAATAGAACAGTGCACTGCTTTCCTGGCCTTTCCTGTTCTCCTTCAGTTCCTTCCCTCTTTTATTACTATTATAAGCTTTGAACCACCTTTTATACACCACTAAATCTTTGTTAAAAGTTTCTCCCAGTAGTTTATCGTTTGCTCTTGAGATTTTATCCCGGGTCTCCATCTCAGTCCCTCTGAAGTGTTATTCCACTGGAAAAACTTCTTTCCCTTCATGTTTTTCATCCAGCCGCCCCACCCCCCGACCCCCGCCAAAAAAACCTACTGTTATGGAGAAAAACAACTTAATGGATTCCTACTCTTATTCCACCACAGGGAGCAGAGAACCATGAACCCACGGTAGCGATCGTTTTCCTAAAAACTTCTCAACATGTTGAAGTAGAAAGTAAGGATATCCAAAGATGTTTGGAACATTTCTTTCATCATGGGAAATCATGAGATATTATGATCCTAAATTCCATCCATTCCTACTCCCACCTCTTATTCCAGGCAGGAAGTGAAATCTTACACAACTCCCCAGGAATGACGAAGAGTTAGACTCTCCCTCATCAAATTTTTTCCTTCAGTTCAGACTCTGCTTCACTGATATAAAATTACATTTATCAGATAAAGTTATTTAATATGTTGCTGCATTTGCCCTAGGAATGGTTTAGGTATTTTCTGAAATCTTTTACATAAAATACAAACTAGTTATACTAAGATTATAAGGTTTTTTTTCAGGATATTTGATCTTTAGGCAGGATATTTTGAACAATTGTAATTATTTTCTAACACCTTCTGAGGTACGTTATTCCACTGTTTTATAGCATACTTGAGTTATGATTTTTTCATTCAACTTAATCCAAACTCTGGCATCTATAGAGTCAATATTAGGATGTTTTGTTCAGGCTTAGGCTTTAAAGTAGCTGGATGTCAAAATACCTTCCAAGAAATTTTTAAGAAGAATGAAGAAAGAGAAAACAACATCCTTCCAATTTGGAAGGTTTTTGTGAATGTGACCCGCTACAAAAGCAGAACGTGTCACTGTGGAACTTACCATAGGGGGTCTTGGGAGCTGTCATGGTTTGTGTCTGGATGTCCCCCCAAAGCCTCATGCAGACAGGGGCTTCTAGGGTTTTTGATTGACTCATGGCCCAATGCTGGGATATGGGTGTGAGTGCTATACCTGCCCTGGGCAGTTTGCATACAATGTAAGGGAGGGAAAGATCCTGTTCTCTGCCACTCCTCTGTTTTTGCTCTTGTTGCTTTTGCTATCTTCCTCTGCCATGAACTGTTGCCCGCTGCCATGTGCCACTCTGCCTTGGAGCCAGCCAAGCTCCACAAACTGTGAGCTAAATAAACCTTAATTTTGAGCATTGGGTATTTTGTCTCAGCAATGAGAGAAAAGTAACCAAGACAAGAGTGCTTGAGTTTTTTCCTAAGAGGGGACTTTTAACTGATATGGTTCAAAGAGAAAACCCTAAAACTTCCTAGTTGGGTATTCTTACCTAGCTTCTACCAATAGTTTGTTTCATTCTTATTTCTGCACCCCCTACACACACACACGCACACACACATACACACATGCACACATCCTTTACTGGAAACACTGTATTCGCTAACAACGAGTAAAATCCTGATCACTGCCCAAATCTTTAAGCAGTGGTCATGTACGGTTTGAGTCCCTGCCCTCAGCAGAGATCAAGCTGGTATTTTTCACTGTGGAAAATTCCCAGCTGATATTATGTGACGGTCACCCCACAGGTCCCTCGAGAAGGATGAGATGGATTGGACAAACATAAACACTTAAAAAGTTTTCTTCTGCCAATTTTCAAATCAATATGGTTCTTCTTTGGCTAGAAAGATTCTATTAACCTGTCAGACAATGATAAACAATAAAAGAAAATTTTAAATGAAGTAACTTGAGAGCCATAGGAATAATAT
>NW_004955418.1:23938150-23972031 GCF_000276665.1 Chinchilla lanigera | reverse complement strand
CATATTATATGTGTGTGTGTGCATGTGTGTAGCATTTAATTGCATAATGTGTTTGTCCTTATAAATCTAAAAAACTTCCACACATCAAAATTACCTTAAATACATATCTTTGGAAGGGAAAATAAGAAATATACTTCCCTGGTTGTCTCAACTAATGGGAACTAAGGGATTAATTTTAAAGAGAATAGTCTACCACCCTGATCCAGTGCTGTACAGCAAAATGGGCATTGCCATAAATCGTTGGTGGAATGGCACAACCTGTCAAAAAAATTCAGCACTTATCAAGAACTCTAAAATTTCATGCCTTTTGTCCCAGTAATTCTATTTTTAGAAATTTAGTCTAAGAAAATAATTTAAAGCATGGAGGAGCTATTGTATGCAAAACATGTTATTGAAGTTTTTTTATAAAAATGAAAAAGTAAACCAGTGCAATGGTACACATCTGTAATTTTAGTACTCTGGGAATTTGAGGCAGGAGGATCACAAGTCTGAGTCCAGCCTCAGCATCTTAGCAGTTTAGTGAGACCTTGTCTTTAAAAAAAAAAAATTGAAACATCTTGGGATGTAACGAGATGCAGCTCTGCACAAAGGTTCTGGATTCAGTCTCCAGTACAAAAACAGTAAAAATCTAGGAAAATTTAAAAGGCTAAAATTAAAGAAACAGTAATAATAATTTATAGCTTAATCACCTAATAAAACTTTGCATTTAATAAAGGAAAAAGAGACAAAATGACTATTTGTATTTAGTTTAAGAATGACTAATACAAATAGTGCAGTTGGGGCTACGGGCCACTCTTTCTGCTCACCAGAAGCTGGGCGACACCCCAGGGGCCAACCCCCAACCCTCATCCCAAGGTCTACTACCTAAAGGCAAAGATCCCTACTATCCCAAGGTCTACTACCCAACGCAAGGACTCATGAGCCTGCCCTGGAAAATTCCAAAATCCCAAACCAGGACCTCCTCCAAGACCTACAGAAATCCTTTCTTCCCATGGAGCTCATAGAAGGTTCATACATATGAACTTCACTTTATATGTCCAATTATAGCAGAGTGAATTATGGGAAAGAACATGCGCAATGGACACAGCTGACATGACTCAGCACCTGTCAGTGACTTGTCAGTCACGCTCTGGAAGACCCAGTGAAAGGCCTCCTGGACGCAGTGCAACACTTGGAATCCCTACATCCAGCACCAGCAGTGCTGGTCCATTCTCCTTCCAGTGGCACAGGCCCGCTCATCCTGAACATACTGTTACCTCATTTGCTGCTGTTTCCTTACATGTCACATCCAATTCTTTGTCACACACAAGAACCTAGGACCCTGTCTGGGACCCCACCACCCAGGGTACCATGACCTTAACTTTGAAAAGATTTGAAGAAAATACACTGAGATATTAACAATCATGATCCTAAGGTGTTTGAATTTGGGGTGATGTTTATTTGCTTTTTTAAACTTTTGTCATTTTCTTCAGAAGAATAAATACAAAAAGCTTTATTTCAGAAAATGGGTTGGAGGTGAAGGGGGAGAGGTAGAGAGAAAAGGAGAGACGGAGAGGGTATTTCTTTTTACCATAGGTCCAAGCCAAAAGAGCCAGAGTCCAGGATATTTAAAACAGTCACCAAACTCTCAAACGCCTGCGTGTTACCTTGGGTTATGGAGTCCAGGACAGATTGCAGGCCTGTATGGCCCAATTAGACGCAGCACACAGCAGCAAGGAAACAGCAGCAACGTTTATTAAAGGGAAACTACACTCAGCATGATCACAGAGCATAGGACAGAGGGCTTTCAATGTCCAGTGTATTCATGCCGCTCCCATGGTGAGAACCCCTGCAAAGCATGACTGACAGGGTGCTGAGTCACGCTGTCACCAGAATGCTGAGGTTTTGCCCCACAGTAAGGAAGAAGGAAACCACAGGCAGAGGAGCTAGGCTGCAGGCAAATTTACTTAAAATATATAAAGACAAGAAAGTAAAAGATGTAAGGGTAAGGAAGTAGAGCTCTGACGACCCAGAATGAGGCTCTCAGTTGGATAGCCAGCAGGGCTCCCTGTCTAGAGGTTCTTAAGGGGCTTATATAGGAGCCCAGGCTGATGTGTAAACAATACAATCTCCACCCGAGAGGAGACTACAAACTTCTCAGGGTCCATCTATGCAGTGTTCACGCAGTGTCCGTGCAGGCTCCATGCACCCTTAAGCCAAGGGCCCCCCAGTCATGTTCTGGGAAGGTCCTAGACAACCGTAGGACACCTGGCCAATGCTTCATAAGATCCCTGAAGGGCTGTGACTCAGCAGACTCCAAGCTGGCCTTCCTTACTCCGTCTTGGGGCTGCCGTCCTTCTGCCTAATAGAATCCTAACTGTTGTCTCACTAGTTCCTGTTACAATGTCCGCCACATCTATTGCACATTTCCTCTCCCATAATTCACTCTGTTATAATTGTGCATATCAGATGCAGTCCATGTGCATGCATTTTCCATGAGCTCCCAGGAGGAGAAATGTTACTTTACAACACGCAAGAAGATCTAGTCTACCTGCATCTTTGTTTGGAATTTATAGAATTTTCTGAAGCAGGTTTGGGCTCTGTTTCCCTTGTCTCCACAACCACTATGTGATAAACCCTAGAGCAGGCTCGAGGGTTGACCCTGGAGCATTGCCCTGGTTCACGTGAGTGGAGGGAGTGGGTCCCTGGCAAGTAGAGGGAAGCAATCCTGTAGCCCCTAGTTGTTCTGTTTATATTATGCCTGCTGTGGTAGATACTGTTGATATCCCTTTCTATTCTGTCATATTCTTTCTCTACCTGCTGCCAGGGCTGGACTAATGGCTTCCATCTGTGACCTTCCCCTGAGGGTTGTCCTTGGCTGATTCAGAAGTATGAAAGCCAAACATCCTTGCCTCCAGGGAGGAAACCTCCATGATGAAATCAGTGCACTCACCCTACATCCTGTGGATCCAGCCAAGACGAGACTTTGTGAGATCACATTGAGCTTCCTCCACACACTTCCAAGTTTGTGAAGAGTATTTCCTTGAGAATCACATACGCCTCAATCCCTGTCTTGCACTCTGCTTCTAGTAGAACTGGTCTGATACACCTACCACAGATAAGGCACACAAAAACACATCATCACCCATGTTTATAGCAGCACACCTCATAATAGCCAAATCTTGGAAGTGGCCTATATGTCCACCAACAGATGAATGGATAAGAAAATGTATTATTTATACAGAATGGAGCACTGCTGTGGTATAAAGACACATAAATCTGACTCATTTATAGGGAAAATGGTGCACCCTCAGACCATAATACTAAGTGAAATAAATCAGATATACAAGCTTAAATATCACATGATTTCTCTTCCATGAGGAAGCCAAGTATAAATGAATTAAAGAGAAAAATAAGACACAGGAAGTAGAAAATAGGCAGATCAATCTTTCACAAACAGAAAGAGGAGCAAGAGATGGAGGAAAGGGGAAGGAGAGAGAGAGGGGGAAGGGGATGCATAAAGTATGAGAATGTGTTAGGTACATGTACCAACTCCTCATGAGGAATGTAATAGTTATATGCTGCAAACAGGCAGTAATAAAAATAAAAAGAAAACAGAACACACTCTCCAGTTTAGGTAAACAGTGTAATTACAAAACAAATTTCTGATTTGAGCCACCAACAATTTGGTTATAAATATCCAGTGCATCTTTAGGGAAAGGGACTGGCTTCATAGGAGAGTTGTGATTTAAGCAGAGATTGGGGAAGCTAGTATAAGAGGAGAATAGAAGTAAGAAATCTTAGGGGTTGTCTGGGTAATATCTGAAGCTTATTATATGTGGTGTGTTGATCTTCTCAGTGCAGTTGAAAAAGACTATCTTCGTTTCTGTGCTACTTGGCTGCCTTAGCCCTTTTCTCCCCTGCTGCCCCTTTCCAGTTCCATTTATGGGATTCTTTACCTCTGTTCTCTTCTTGAAGTTTGGTGGACCTCAAATGCATCCTTTTGTCTTTTTCTCTTTCTCCACACTTTCTGGAAAATTTCACCTATGAGCATGGCTTCAACTATTGTTTCAGATAGTCTCCCTCTAGACATAGCTCCAAGTAAAGGTTACTGTGTTTGAGGATACTCATGTCTTGGTTTCTAGGTTCTTTTCCTCTTGAAGAAAGAATTGAGTAAAACAAGCAAAATGGTGACAAGGTTGATTTGAAGAATTACAAGTGAAGGGTAAGGAAGAAACTGGCTCTGGGGTCAAACTTGGGTAGAACAAAAGAGAGGAAAAATTGAAAATAAAAACCAAAATAAAAGTACAGCCTGGGGGCACAGGGTGGGATACCACGAAGAATGCCACGGTAGCTTGCTCTGCATGGTCTTTGTGTTTTCTTATTCTCTCCACACTTCGTGGAAATGCACAAGAACATCCACATACGGGGCCTGGAGAGATGGTTCTGTGAAGGTTGTGGGATCCCACCATGCCTCTTTTCCCAGTCTGTCTAAGCCCTGCCCTGATGCCTATCTTACCATCATCTATAAACTTATCTATAAATTCATGCTGTTGTGGTTAACTATGTTCCAACCCCAAAATTCCTGTGTTGAAACCTAATCCTGAGTGTCACAGTATTAGAAGATTATTAGGTCATGAGGCTCCCTACCTTCCCTAAAAAGGAAGCCAGAGGGAGCTTGTTTGTCTTTCTGCATGGAGACAAAAGTCACCATCTACGAAGCGGAGAAAAGCCTTCACCAGACATTAAACTGCTGACACCTTAATCTTGGACTTCCCAGCCTCCAGAACTGTGAGCAATAAATTCCTGTTTTTTATATCAATTACTCAGTCTATTATTTGGTTAGAGCATTCAAAATGGACAGGAGCTTAACTCTGGGGTCCAATACTCCATAGCAACTGAAAAGTCACTCACACTTCCTGTATTTACTGTTAAAATTGAGCCAAACACACCCACACACATGTTCCACCTCCTAAAGTTATTACTCAAGGAAAAAATATTACCCTCCAGCTAATTATATAAGACAAAACCACAAAGCTATCTCAGATTTCTGTTTCTCTCTGTCTCTCTGTATTTGTCTCTCTCTGTCTCTCTGTCTCTCTCTGTCTCCCTCTGTCTCTGTCTGTGCCTCTGTCTCTCTTTCTGTCTCTGTGTCTGTCTCTCTGTTTCTCCTCCACCCCATACTAGGGAATGAAGCCAGAGCCTTCACAATGAGCATATCCCTAGTCCTTTTTATTTTTCATTTTGAGACAGGGTCTTGTTAAATTGCTGAGTAGCCCAGGCTTCCTTGGCCTCCCAGAGTGCTGAGATCATAGTCATGCACCTCTGTGCCTGGCTTCTGCTTCTTTTTTTCTCTCCAGCCCCAATACCTCACATCAAATCAACAGTCAATTCTGCCATCTCAAGACATCTCACCATTGTCTTCCGCTAACTTCCATGCATCTGCCCTAGTTCGGGCCCTTATCATTTCTCAGGTACATACCACATTAGCCTGCTTACAGATTCTTCAGCTGGGTGGTGTCCTCATTTGGTCCATTCTCCATAGTACTGTCAGAGTGATTTCCAAAATACAGAGTTGACGATGACAGTCACAAGTTATGATTCTCAAAAGTTCTCTTTTTATGACTACTTTAGGTCATAAAAATCTAATCCCATTTGCATGGCATGCAACATTCTTCCCACTCTGACTTTAGCAATTTTATTCAGGGTTCTCCTGCCACCACATTTCTCATGCTTTCCTGGAATACTGAGCCACCTATAGCATCCTGAGTCACGGGAACTTTTTGATCCTTTGCTTTTACTAATCCCTGTGTGAGAATGTTTTCTCTGACTTACTTTCCTTAGCAAAACACTTCAAACTCTTTTCACTGCCTCCTATATAAAACCTTCTCCTGCTCTTATGGGTAGGGTTAGGTAATCCATTTCCTACTTTCCTATTATTTTAAATATACATTTATTTTAGCAGCAATCATTGCATTGTCTTTAAAAACTTGAGTGCTTTCACAGTAAAGAAAAAAATTTTCTTCTTTAGAAACTCATAGCCCCTAGTATAATAACTAGGCCCCGCTATACTACTGTCAGTGGACTTGCTGGAATAGTGGAACTCTATTTGAAACTCATCACTCATGCAATCCATAGTGCTCACTAACATCATAGTTATTTACCCCACCTCCCTCTGCCTACACACCCATAACCAAAATGAAATAATTCAATACATTTTGCAGTTTAATTAAATTAAACTGTTCACAGCAAACAGGATTTACACGCGTCTATTTGTACGTACAAACTGAGCTATTGGCACAGACATGGATCAATGCAATTATATCTCAAGATATCACCAAGGTTGGTATTGATGGAAAGGTAATCAGTAAGGCAAGAGAAAATACATCAGCTCAATTTTTAAATTTTACAAGAAATTAGTGCTGCTAGAAAACAAACACATTCCAGGTCGGATGGATCCCAGGAGATCCGTGTGGCTGACACCATGTGGAATAAAACTGCAGAGTTTACAGATTAGTGTTAAAAAATGATGCCAACCTGATTCAGATATTTCATGATGCATACCCCTATTAAAACATCACACAGTAGTGCCCATTCATATATACAACTTTTACATTTTTGCATCATGTAAAAATAAATTTAATTTCAGAAGACACAGTTTCAGCATGCTTTCTGTATTTTAAAAATAAGCTTGACTAAGCTGTTTTAAAAAGACAGTCTGTGGAGTTTAAGCCTCCTGGCTCAGCTGAATTACATCCCAGGGCAATGAGAAAAACTGCTGGCACAATCACTCAGCACTGCTGGAGGACTATTTCAGGCTGTCATTTGGAAGCTGTTTGTACACAGGGGTATAACAGCTGTACTTGCTTGCAGTCCAATTCCGGTATTTGCAATTTGCTCCTAAGATGTTCCAATCCTCAGTAAGTTATATGAGCAGGGAACAATGCAGTTATTATTTATCCCCACTGGAATTCATTTCTATCTTACTCCAGGAGCAGAATTAAATAATTAAATGAAGGGTTCATGAGTGCAGGATGGAGATGCCTCTACATGCAATTTTTATGTAGGATTTGCGGTGCAATGATGTAAAAAATGATTTCAGTATCAAAGAATTTGAATACTAATAGGTTTTTGAAAGTACAAAGAATTAAATCTATTTAGTTCTTGAGTATTTCCTAATGTCATATAAATTTGGATGCCATATGAACAAATCTTACATGAAAACGTAAGCATATCAAAGTGAGGCATCTTAGTTACTTTTCTCATTGCTTAGACAAAATACCAAACACAGAAAGTTAAAGGAGCAAAGGTTTATTTAGCTCACAGTTTGTGGAGGTTTCAGTCCATAATTGCTTGGCTCAAAGACAGGGTGGTGTGGCAGAGGGGCAACAGTTCATGGTAGGCAGAAGTTATCAAAGCAACAAGGGATGACCATAGCCCTTTCTATTCCTTATATCTTATCCAGGCTACTTAGGGCAGGAAGCACTCACCCTTTAATCCTAGTGCCCTTGATCCTAGCATTGCACCATGAATCAATCCCAGCACCACACAGTCTAGATCCAGCCACTTCTGAAAAAGCCCCAATATGACAGCATAAGGGTTTGGGAGTACATCTACACACAGGCCATAACAATGAACAAGAGAGAGAAAACTTACCTTAGACAAGTTAAGCAATATCTTGGGAGAAAGAGAAAAAGTGGGGAGAGAGAGTCAGGGATATAGCTAAGTGGCACAAGTGCCTGCCTGGCAAGCACAAGGTCCTGAGTTCGACTCCTAGTACCAAAAAAGAAAGAAAGAAAAAAGAGAAGTGGGGAGGGAGAAGCAAGCACTGGTATAGTACCTAAGCAACCTTCTAACAGGGTATTTACTACCTCCTGGCCAGGTGGGCAGCAGACAAGGGCTTGAGAACTCTAAAGGTAAACACAGCATGGCCCACCAAGAGCATGCACTTTAAAGTCAAAAGTTCTCAGATTTTGAAACTCACTTGTAGCCATACCAGCTAGGACAACTTGATCAAATAATCTCGTTAGTGCTCACTTCTACATTGGAAAATGACCTTTGCAATACCATAATGTCTTGCAGGATAAAATATTTTTTGTAGCTCTAGTCATCCTGCAAGTGAAACTGAGACTTACTTTTAGGATTAGTATGAGTCTAATACTCAGTGTATCAAGAATGCAGCTAATGTTTTTTACCCAAAAGAGGCTCTTTGGAAATAGTTCTTTGTGGGCATTAGTGTAAAGTTTGAATATTGTAGACAATATTAGGTAACTGTAGGTCTGAATATGTTTCAATCTACATGAATAACTTAATGCGATTCAAAAAATGGTAACACATAACTGATGTTGCCTTGTTGGCTTGAAGAAGAAATAAAAGCACTGCATGAGATTAGAAGTAAGGAAAATATCCAACAGCAAAACAGATAGAGCCCAGAGGCCAGTGATTCACTAGTTTGTGCTTTCAACAAATATTTATTGTCGTCAATGAGCCAGGCACTCTTGCAAGCACTGGAGGAATGAGCAGAGGAGACATAATCTTTCATGGAATTTACAAGCTGGAAAAGGAAGTTGAACAAATAACTAAGAATGCTCCTAGGAATAGATGCATGAGCTAAATTAAGAAAAGTCACCTGATAAGCATCAGGCAAGGGTGGGGAGCGATCCAGGAGAGAATCGAGGACAGATGGGAGCCCATTCACAAAGACTGCAGTGATGCACAGAACGTCAGACGTTATGGGAACTGAAAGAAAACCTAAAAGGCAGGAATAAAAGAAGGGAAGGGACAAACGGCTGAAGAGAAGGGGAAGCTGACAATGCTCAGAGTTGATTTTCCTCCTAAACACACTGAGAAGGCATTGAGAGTTTTTGTGGGGGTGGGGTTGAGACAGGGTCTGGCTATGTAGTTCAGGCTGGTCTTGAACTCATGGTGATCCTCCTGCCTCAGCCTCTCAAGTGCTAGGCTAAGAGGTGTGTGCCACCATGCTCAGCTGGGAATTTTAAACTGGAGGAGTATAGAGAAGTAATGTGATCCACCCTTCCTCAGGTACAGAGGACAAACTGGGGGAGGAGAAGGAAAAGCTAGATGAGTTAAGAGGCTTTACTTTCTGATAACACTCGCCCTCTATAATTTAGCTTGAGAGAAAGGGATTGAGTATTGAGAAGATAAATTTGATAGGACAAAATTGATAGGCCAGATATGGGTACAAGTCAAAGCAGAGTCAAGGGTGTGTACAATTCGACAAATGAACATTGAAAACATCATGTTATAGGTGGGCATGGTGGCGCATGCCTGTAATGCAAGCACTCAGAAGGCTGAGGCAGGAGGATTGCCATGAGTTTGAGATCAGCCTAGACTATATAGTGAGTTCAAGGCAAGTCTGAACTACACAGAAGTTCCCTGCCTTGGGGCTGGGGATTTAGCTCAGCGGCACAGCGCCTGCCTGGTAAGTGCAAGGTCATGAGTTCAATTCCTAGTACCAGAAAAATAAAAATTAAAAAAAACAAAGAAATTCCCTGCCTTAAGAAAGAAAAGAAAAGAAAACATTATAAGTGCAATAGGTAATACTTATTGCACACTTACCATGTAACAGGCATTCCGATTGTTTTATAAATAGTATAACATTTCTTATACACAACAATTCTATAATGTAGGTACAACAGTTTTCCCTATCTCATAGATGAGAAAGCTGAGGAAACATGTCAACATTCACACAGATAATAAGTAAAGAACCCAGGCTAAGTCTGGAGTCCACAGTTTTATTCACAGTACCGTACTGCCCCAGCCTGCTTCTGCTCAGGTTGCTCCCGCGAATGGAATGGAAAGTCTTTCAACTCCCAGCTTTTAATCCCTTCTCAGATCCACTGCTAAGCTTGCAGTAGCTTTCTAATAGCCAAATTGCGATCACTCTCCAGGCCAAAAAGCAGTCCCACCTCTGGGCTGATATCCGCCACTCCGAATCATAGTGATGACTTAATATGGGTTGAAGAAGACAGAGACACAGCATCCAATTTACATTCCGAATGTCCAGATACAGGTCAAGGGCAAAACGGACTGAATGAGTGTGCTCAGGCTGCTGCAGCATAGCATTCTCCTAGGCTGCATGGTTTCAACAATTTAAATTTATTTTCTCAGGATTCCAGTGGTTGGACACTCAAGGTTGCTGTGCCAGCTGCCGACAAGGTTGGTTTCTGGTGAGGGCTCTCTTTCTGGTTTACAGGCAGTTGGTTCTCTTTATAAGGTCAGCAAATCAGGGCCCCATTGTTTTTCTAGTAGCCCTATCTCTAAATCTGCCAGGCATTGGAGCTTTGCTGTATCGACTTGGGAGGGACACAAGTGAGCCCACACCATGGATCCTGGGGTCTTCTCTAAGAAAAAGGATTAAAAATTAATCCAGATCAACTCAAGTGCCCCTGAGACTTCCATTTTTCCCTCTGTTGCTTTTGTGGGGTTTTTTTGGCAGATGGGTAGGTTGCTTCATCAGACTTTCTTTCAGCCGTAAATGGAAGAGCAAAGAGATGCAGTGAGCTCACCAAACAGAAGAGGGATTTGGGAAGCCGTTCTTAGCTTGGTGAGATGGCTGAATGAAGCAGAGGCCGCCCGTGGTGAGAGCTGTAACAGGAGCTGTCTGCTTTCTTGGGAAACTCTAAACCTTTTGACACAGTGATGGTCAGTGATGTCCACATCCAACCCTGGAGGCTAAGAGGACTTGCTCAATATTGGACATGCAGTGCTTCCAAGGACAAGTAGAACTGGTTTGAAAGTGAGTTAGACACCACAAGAAAGCTGGGAATGACAGCTTTCAGAGAAATCTGTGGGACTCTGGTTCTTCATACAGTCTTTCCAGGCTGGTGCAACCCAAGAACACCTGAACTCCATCACTGTGACCTCACTCAGGTTGTCATGACTCAAATTTTGTAGTTAAATTTAGATAAAAACATTCTGCCTGTACCTATGTTAAACTGTCAAAGACAGCCTCAAAGAGGCCCAAGTATTCTCATCATTTTCTTTTTCTCATCATTTTTATAGTATGGCTCTAAGTACATTCTTTGTGTTAGGATAAACACAAGTTGGGCCAAGCCTGAAGTGTTCTCAAGGGTGTAATCTTTTCAGTTCTAATACCTGTACCATCTGAGCAAACCAAGACATTTTACCACCTTCAGTTAGTAATTACCCTGAAGAGGTAGAAGATTTCAAATAGGGCAGGACAAGAGAAAGTATTATCCTTATGCTCCCAAGCAGGGTACCTGGACTCAAAAAGTAATCCTCCAATCTGATTTCACTCAGAGCCCATCCTACTTCCTTAGACCCCTGAGAGGCAAAGAAATGTCACTGTTTGAAACAGCTTGGAATTCAGAGCCTACATGTTATTTACAAAACTAGAAGGCTGGCCACAATTTGCTGAATTGGGGCTGGGGAATTTAGCTCAGCGGCAAAAGCACCTGCCTGGCAAGCGCAAGGTTGTGACTTCAGTTCCCGGTACCAGAGAAAAACAAAAACAAAAACAAAAACAAACAAAAAAAAAAAAACACCACAATTTGCTGAATTGATTATTCAAGAAACTGCATTAAAATAACTGCAGAGTTTGGGGTACCCCTTAAATTTCACACCTGAGGGAAAGGCTTTGCCTAACTCACCTCTTCTACCCTACTGTCTTACTCACTCTTTTGTCACTGAGACATAATACCCAACAGCCACAACTTAAAGGAGGAGAGATTTATTTTGGCTCATTTTTTATCCATAGTTGGCTGGCTGCAAGGCAGAAAGGCATGGCAGAGTGGCAGCGTGGGGAGGAAAAGATGTTCACCTCATAGTGACCAGGAAACAGAGAATGAAGGTAAGAGCAGAGGAGAGATAAACCATCCTAGGTCACATCCACAGGGATGCCCACCTCTTCTGACCAAACATCTCCTCCCAATACCACATTTAGCTATAATACCCCTCTGACTCACTCACCCTTCAAAATCCACATCTGAGGCTTTGGAAGGACATCTAGATGTAAACCACAACACCTGACAAAAAGCATGAGGCTCCAGGAGCTCCCTGCTGACCAGTCCCCAGCATTCGACAGTCCTGGCCTCATCTCCTCCACATATATCAAACCTTCAATCAGACTAAACTGCCCGGTGTGCCCTGTGATTCCCAATTCCAGCATATCTTAACAATGACTGGCTTCTGTTCTGGGTTCTTTACTGTGCTTATGTGCGAAACAAATGATGGTGATTTGACCCTTGGAAAATAAACATGCAGCATGTGCTTTACATTCCAGCAGAGGAGTATAATTTGATGCAGAGAACAACACACACAGTGTCAGAGGGCCCAGCTTTCCAAAGCCAATGAGACCATTGACATTAACAACTATAATACGTTGGCCAGGTTAATTAACTTTAATGAACCTCAGTTCCATGAACTGTAAAATAAAGATAATACCCACCTCACAGAGTTGTTTATGAGGATTATATAAATTAATATAAGTAAGTATGTATTAGGGTGGCTGGCACGGAGAGAGATGCTGTGTATGCTAATTCTCTTTTGCTCCTCCTCTTTCCTGCTTGGTCTCACCACTTCTTACTGAAACCATTTCTGAGATTTTCATATTTGTGAATTCAGGATTTTGTCTTAACAACTACACTGGGTATATTTTCAAATGATTTGGAAAGAAAATAGCTACTCTCTCACTGTACTATTTGCTTCAAAATGTAATTTGTTTTGTATTTTCCTGGACTAGTTGATTTTAAAAGTAAATAATTTGGCAAAAGGTTTCTAAATTCTGATAGGACTTCCTAAAAAAAAAATGTATTGAGCACAGCAGTTTTTCTTTTCAAGTGCCCTAGATCATTACTATTATTGCACCTCAGGCTTTTTCTTTCCTTTGTTAACAGGAACCAAACTCACGACCTCGCACTTGCCAGGGAGGTGCTGTGCAAGAGTTATATCCCCAGCCACACTTCAGCTTTCTACATAAAAGAAAGTAAGCCTGAGAACGCACCTGTGTATCACCAGCACACTTGGGAGAACTTACTCTGGCTCCTGCTGCCTCAGAGCTCACTGATTTCCACAGTTATCACTTCCACATTCATTTCTCTATAAGTTGAAACCTTCCCATCATTGTCACACAGGGAAAAGGGAAATCACTCACAGAAGAATCTGAAGTTGGTTTTCAATATAAAACAAAAGCAACAACTGATTTAGAAAGTGTTGATATACAGAACAGTGACAAAAGTTACAACAACTGGTTTTCTGACTACCACTTTAGTCGAGTGCATGGGTACAGGAACATCTGATTCCCTTAACCTCTTGCTTTACATTACAACAATCTTAAGGAGCAGTAAGCTGAAAAGCAGACTGTCACCTATCATCTGTCAATAATGTGCCCATTTCAGTGGGGTCACATTCAGGATCTAGTTCTTCAGTGGTGATTCATACCTTAATGAAATGCTGTCATCTTTCCAACAAGTTATGGAATACACCCTAAGGCCTAGTGCCATCAGGTGCATTTTAGAAAATTGCTATTTTAGATGAGCACCATTATGCTTATTTTAATTGATGAGGTTTACATTAAGTCATCAAAAATAGATGCTTTAAGGGAACTAGTGGCAGTAATGTTTGCATTCTATTTTTTTTTAAGAAGCAACAATGTCATCAATCTTCAAATACTTTTTAGTGTCATCCATAAGAGATTCAGTTTTTACCCTCTGACCTTGACTTAACCACAAAGGTTGGGGAGAGAAGAGACCACAGAAATCTTCTAATTCAATATCTTTACAGACAGTGAAAGTTTTAACAATACACCCAAGACTAGTAGTCAAGGTGAAGAAGACTCATTAGAGCCCCTCTTTCCTGGCTTCCAGAGCAGTTCTTGTCCCATCCACCACATTATGTGACCATTGTGTGGGTTCTCCTCATGTCTCTGTCCACAAGTTTATTCATATAAGGAGAATGAGCACACCATAGTAGGGGAAAGTAGGGCTATATGACAGCTTCAACTGAAAGCCTTAAAGAAATGAATTCTAATAAAATAGTGCAATGTAGGAACATTTGTTGAAATTCCTGACATGAGGGAAAGCTCCTTTTTCCCAATCTTCTTGAAGAAAAAGAGAAGGATCGAAAGAAAACAATACATGCAAATTCTCCCTTGCATTTCAGAAAAAAAATGCTCTATTAGTGAGTCAGACTTTCAAAATAATGTTAGCAAAGGAAGTGGCTGTCAATGCGTGGGTGAGGGATTTTTAGAAGTCACATGAGAAAAAGCATAGCTCTGCATGTACAGCTCTGAAATGTTCTTCCCCCATTCTGTTTGGGGCTTCCTTGAATGTTCAAGCTGCTGTGGACTAACTCAAGCTCATTTTGCTTTTTTGCCTTCTTTCTCACACAGTCCAAGATCTGACTCAAGAACAGTGTTGTTTTCTTTGAAGACTCCATGAATCTTAACACTCCTGTGACTCTGCCAACTATTCATTCATTGGCCTGACATGATATTTCTAGCCTTTTTCTCCACTTCAGAAAATCCTAGGCATCTTTCAAACATTTGTTGTAATACTACCTCCTTCAAGGCTTTTCTGATCTACAATTTTATAATTATTAACTACTTGTCCTCACATTGTTGTCATGTCTCTTATATGAATTAATCCAGTATACCTTGTTCTGTACAACACTTGGGTATGGTCCCTCCTAGATTCAGATCTAGTTGGAGCCTAGAAAAGTATTTCTTCTTTGTATGGGCTGAAGAAATGTTAAATGTCAGAAATTCCAGAATAACACACAAAGAAAGCTCTTGGCTTCCAAAAGGCATCTAATACCTATTAGGAAAGCTGGGATTGCATTCTGCTATTGGAAATCAGACAGACACACAACACCTTGGAGGCAAGTCATTTATTTGGGAAGCAAGGAAGAGTGAAGTGAGATAGGAAAGCAAGGCAAGCAGAAAAGGGTGCATCACTAATGAGCAGGTTTCAGCTTTGGGCAGCCAGGCCACGTGCTGCTGAAGACCCTCTGGAAACACATGTAGAACATGCTTCAGATCACCCCAACATGAGGCAGGAGAGGTATAAATCCCTCAGCCCTCCTTGCTTGATTGAGAGTTGCAACTAAAACTAGGACTGTGAGACGGGAAGTCTTTTCTGGCTTGCCCCATATGCAACTCAAGCATTTCTTCCGAGTAGCCAGAGAGACCTTCTGTAAGCAAAGACATAGCCAGGGAAATATGCAGCTTTTGGCAGGTCTGGCAACTACCCAGCACCTAGTCTTCAGGGTAGACCAGAAAGACAGAGCTCAGCAGCAGCAGATTCAGCAACACGGCCCTCTTACCTAGTTAGTGCTGAGGTGACCTAAACGGTTGAGTAGAAAAAGACCTAGTTACTACTCTTAACAAAATGGAAATACTTAAAAAGTATCAACTGTATGATTTTCTAAGGGAACTAAAGGGGTTTTTTAGTCCATTTTTCTTTATGAAATCAAACCAAAAGTATATGTACTGTATATAATGTACTGTATATAATCAAGTCTACCAGACTTGATTTTTGTGAACTACTGAATACAAAAGGATTTTATTTTATGAGTAAATTAGAGTACTCCTAACTACAGCTGCTTTCCAAGAGTATCTTTTCAAACTGCTTCTTATCAAGAATGTAATCTTTATTTCCTTTGAGATTTTTATATTTTTTTTAATTTAAGAGTTGTCACTTTCCTCATTGTTGAGACAAATAGTTGACATCCATAAGTTAAAAGAGCAGAGATTTATTTTGGCTCACAATCACACTCCATGGTAGGCAGACCCCATGGCAGAATGGCTAAAGGGAATGGTGAAGGAAAGATGCTCACACCATGGCAGACAGGAAACAGCAAGCAAAGGGAAGAACTGGGGAAGGAGGTGTACACTTCCAGGTCACACTTACCTCTTCCAACCAGACCCCACCTCCTACTACCAAGTCGGTAACCTGCCCTATGATTCAATCACCTTCTAAGAATCCTACCTTATGAGCACCCAAGGTCTTTAGAGGGCATTCCCAGTCCCAACAACAACATTCTACCCCTTTCCACTAAAAGACTCATGCACATTTCTTTGTACAAAATGAATTTATTTCATCTATAAGAGTCACCAGAGTTTTAACAGTTCCAACACTGTGAAAAAGCTCAAGTCCAATTTCTCCTCTGAGACTCAAGGCAAACTCTTAGCTGTGTATCCCTGTGCAAATCAAGACAAAAGCTAAACACTGTCAACACTCAGTAACATAGGGTAAAGATTCCCATTCCAAAAGGTAACAACAGAATGGAAAGAAAGAAGACCAAAGCAAGACCAAAACCCAGCAGGGCAAACATTAAGTCTTGTACCTCTGTGTCAAGCTGTGGTGAGATGAGAACACCAAAGCACTTGGCAAGCCCTACCCCTACAGGCATTTCCAGTTGTGGCCCTCATGATTTCTTTCCTGGAGCTGCTTTGCTCCATGTGTGTGGCTTTCCTCTGACATTCAACGTTACTGGCTTCTCAACTTCTTGGAGTCTCCATTGCACCTTCAGTCTTACTCTCAAAACTTTAAGCACTGTTTTCTTCAGGATATATATGGCCTCCAGGCATTCTATAATCTTGGTGGAAGCCTTCTTGACCCTACAACTCTTGCATTCTGCGTATCTATAAAACCAGGAACCACATGGATGCACATTAAGGTCTGTTGAAGTATCCAGGCCCTCTAGGATCATGGTTGCAGAGACATCTGAGTGCCTGCGTGGCTGAGCACTGTGAAACAATCCTGGAAAACCAATGCACAACTGAGTGGTCTGGGGCTTTCTTCTCAAAGCAAAATTTTTCACTTTTGCAACTTGAAGCCTGAAAACGATGGGGTTTTTACTGATTCTAAACACATACCTTAAAATTATCTACTATCCATTGCTTCATCTATGTTAGATTATTAAGTATGCTGTGTTATAGAGGATACACTTATTACCTGTCCTTTAAAAAAACATTTGAATTTTTAAATAGAATCAGAAACTAGAAAAGAACATTGCTACTCATATTGAAGACATGTAGAATCTTTATAGATATTGTATTCATTTCTTATTCATTTATAATTATTTTGCATTTTAGTTTTATAGCACAGCCTGCCTAAAATTAATACTTGGAATATGTGTAAGCTTTAATCTTGACATAATTTATTGCAATTTTATAACTATTCCACATATTCTCAAAAAGATTTTGTAGTCTTGACTTTTTGAGGAATATGTATGTGCCACCTTTACACTAAAACCCTGAGTCACTTCTAGGTGACATATAGCATGACCACCATGCATATATATTCACTAATCAAATACTTTAGTGATATCTTATAATTACACTTATTTGGTCCATTTTACTGTTCTAAAAAACCTCTTCTGTTGCATTTTTCTGTCCTTCTCATTACAGACTTGGAAGTGCAAATTTCTCTAAATATCACTCAAAGCACACTGAGCCAGAGGTTTTCCCATGAGGTTAGTAGAAGAGAGGAAATCTATGTCCAGAAGATATGGATAGATACACATAGCCTTCAAGGTCAGTACATACTATGGAGCACACACTGTCAGAAGGATCCTTCTGAGAAAGTGCACAATTGAAATTCAAGCACAAAAGAAAATTGTCAGTAAATTCTGTTATCTAGAGTACTTCAACTGTCACTAAAGACCTTCAAATTTTCAGATGCTCTATCATTGCCTTAATATTTAAATTTTTCCTTCTCTGATAAATGTCTGTTCTGTGTTCAGATAGAAAATCCACAAATAAATTTTTTGGATAGTAATGTGTAGTTAAGTTGGGAATCGATAATGTTAATTTTTGCCATACAGAGAAGTTCCTTTTCACCCACCATTCATGTCATGGTGGATCATGATATGACACTGCTTCACAGTTTAAGAGGCTGACTTTCTGTCTGGAAGGAGTTGATTGTGATAGACTACTACGAAGCACAAATTCCAAGAGAGTGATTTGTACAATAGAGCAGCTCCTTTATTTCCTAATGTGAATTCTGAGTTATAGTGTCAGTTTTCACAGATATTGGTTACATGCAGGCTTGTGAAACCCCAATTTCTAATGTATACATGTGCACACATGGTTTTTGCCAAAACAGAAAAAAAAATTTTTTTCTCCTCAAGAATAGCAAATAATTTTTTAACATTATGAGAGACAGCGAAACAGACAGAGAAAAACTGGTTATAATATAATCTTTTTTCCATAATTAGCTATCATTGTAGGTTTAAGAAAGCTAGGCAATTGTCTTGCTTCAACATTTCACACTTACAGAATAATCTTCTGATCTGGAATTACTAAACATATCAAAAACACAGTCTGATTCATGTATAAAGCACACAAGACTTAGAGTTGCAGAGGCAAAAGAAGTTACTTACTAATGTTGGCAATTGCTTCAATCCAACTAGATAAATTAAAACCAGCTTGAATGTCTTCATTTGTTCTACCTAAAATTTCAAAGGTTTTGGTATGCTATTTCTATAACAACAAAAAAAAATCAAATGGATAAGAACATAAATTTGATCCTTTAAATTTTGGTCAAGAAATGGTCATAAGTATTTCTATGCATGAAGGGAAAAATAGAATTAAAAATAAGATGTATAAACAATTAAATCCTGCCATTAAGTTATAATCAGTGATTTATAGAATAAGTAGATTGAATTGTAAATTCAACGAATGAGTCCTTATGGGTTTTTAAATTGTCACTTTTGAGATGTTAGAATAATATTTTAATTATTCATTTCATCTTTAAAAATAAATGTACAAATTACCTTATGGATCCCAGAGACTAAAAATCTAATTGTTTAAATATTATGGCTAATTTAACATGTCCTATATTCTAGAATGTTTTGTTTAACCTTCATTTGTAAGACTAGTTTATTTACTCTGTTCTTCCAGAATGTAAAAAATTTACACATATTACAAAAAAATTAGAAAGCAAATGCATACACATGTATATGAGAACATTTCATGAAGTCACATATATTTACTTGAAAAATTATTAGTCATTGAATGTTCTACCATGTGCCAGGCACAGTGATAAAACTCTTCAAATATTTAAGTGGTAACTTCACACTATCAAATGATTAACTATTATACTTAAATATTTATTATGCATGTGTATAAAAATATGCAAATACAAATATATGTGTATATTCTCTACAGTAAATGCATAGAGGAAAGGGAGAGAAAGAGAGAAATGGAGGCAAGGAGAGAGGGGAAAAGAGAGAAAGAACAGAGGTATAGCATATGCCAATATAAATTTCAATTGAATACTTTAAAATTATATATTTTTATTTTTCTGGAAAAAACCTATGCCACTGTAATTTACTTCAGATAGCTAAAAGCATGCCTTAAGAAAAGGCTAACTTTTCCAACACAAAGATACATTTTTGTTCCATGATTTTTAGGTGACAAAATCAAATCCACATATTATACTTCAGTGACTTTAGCACTCGAAGTAAATGCAAAAAGCAAAAGAATTCTTTCTTAATATCTAATCTTCATACTCCCTTATTTGATGATACTTATTCAGTATGTACTCTGCCCAGAACTGTTTTAAGCTGTGCAACTACAGCAGGTAACAAGAGACTTACTATACATGGTAATGCGGATCAACAAGCATGAGTCCAACGCATTGTTAAAACTCTTTAGTTGCTTTTCGTAGAACTGATATTGCATCATGAACCTTAAAAGGAATTTAACACTGGTGTAAAAAAATAAAGTGGAAATCAAAAGTAGTCCTATGTAGTTCATTTATTTTATAAACAGACTTGTAATCTTTGTAAATTCATTACTAATTTTTCTGCTTTCATAAGTAAGAGGAAGGCTTATGGCCCCAACACTATTACAGTAGCAGAAAAAAAATGTGCTGTCATAGGGCTGAGAGCCAAGAATTGATGTGTTTTGAACAATAGTTATTATGCAACTAACATCTAGTAGTAATACATCAAGAAATAAAATAATTAACTTTAAAAAATAACATTGCCAGCCACTACGTATTTCATATACATCATTTTTAATTTTCACAATAAACTCCCTATGAAGGGGCATTATTTTCTTATTTACTGACAAAGGAACTGATCATAAGGGACATGACATGACCAGTCCAAGATGAAGCAAGGCAGCATTCACCATGTGCATTTTGAACTACTATCAATTTTCTCTAAACTCACTGTTTCCTATTCAGCCTACCAGTCCTACTAACCTTACTAGAAGTCAACATATAAATTCTGGAGGACAGTTTATATTTCAGCTAACTAGAACAATTCAAATAATTGTACATGGAAATGTAGCTATTTTCTTGGCTTTCTACTTTAATTTTCCTTCACATTCAAAGAAATTGTTTGGTGACAGCACAGATAATTACAACTCAGCTCTTATTTCCTGATATTTTATCATTAATGTACAGGGGTACAAAATATTTCTAATAGTCTTTTAAATTCTGAGTTAGCCAAACTGTCCTAGAAGCTAAAAAAAAAAAAAAAAAAATTACTCTATAATTAAGGGTTGAAATCAGAGAGAGAAAAATGTTAACTATAAACCACATGGTAGCATTTTAAACCTATTGTAATTAAGTATGGTAAGATTCTCCTAAATTCCACACCTCCCTTTACCTATAATATCATACTTATTCCCTAGTCCAGCTATAACTGAAGAGCAATTCACTTACTGTGATTGAAGTTCAGCATGGCAGGGTGCATATAAGGAAAGGGGTATACTTTTTCTGCTACCATTGTTTTTTAGAGGTGATCTTAATGCAAAATATATACTTTGAGCATATCATGCCTACAATAATTTTCTTAAGAATGAATGAAACTACACATATGAACAAACAGAACATGCAGAAGTAGTTCTCATTCAATTTTTAAATTCCAGACTTTGGTAACTAAATGGTAAGGAAAACCCAGACTTTAAACTTGACAAATCAACACTTAAAGGAAATGAAAAGTTTAGCAGTAGATTTTGCCATGGTATAAATTCGAGAGAAATTTTGAAACACATATGCCTAATTTCACAAGCAGCCCTTGATGAAGGTGTTTCAAATTGGACAAAATTCATTTAAATCATCCCCTCTGTCCAAGGAACCTGAACTTGACAGACATAAACTAATCTAACCTGCTTTTCAATATCAGGATCTACTGGGAAACCAGCCAACTGAGAAGAAATAACAAATGTCTAAAGCAATAGAAACAAAATTATGTATAGCATAGCCAAGCAAAAATGTTGTTGATGAAGGTCATATTGATCTCAGTCCAAAGAGTGTGGACATTCAGTACCATAATCAGCCCATTTCTAACAGAGGAAAAGAGAAAGAGGTAGCAAAACAGGTCTGGAAATGGCTTCACTTTAAGTTGTTTAAAGGGGTACTCCAAGGAACAGTCTCGTTGAACACCAACAGCAACAGAGAATCACCGGCAAGTATTTTCCACCCTGTACCTGAAGGTTGACGTATCTACGTAACTGTCAGGATTAGCCTGGGGATAATTAGCCTGGGGATAGAAAGGGTTTCCTAAAAAAATAAGTACAAGTAATACCAATTCTAGAAAGTCTAGACTAAAACTAAGGCAAGAAGAGAACTGATATTTTCATTTCCACTTTCTGATAAATATTCACATATGGAACCTTACATTTCCATTAGTTGGAACCTTACATTATCATTAGATGGAACTTTTCAATAAGCTCCCAAGGAACCCAAGCCTTACAGAACACCTGAAAATATATTCACATAAACCTAAACTCTACAACCATATGAATATAGCAGTTAACCAAACAAAGATTCCTTGGCTTCATTTTATTTGAAAAAAGTATTGTCTGAAAGAAGATAAGAGTATATGCTCTACTGTGATCATTCTACTGCTTAGAACGAGGTCTTTAAGTTCTAATATTAGTTTTCTCATTGTTTTGCAGGGAGAAATAAGATAAAGTTGGATTTATTGTAATAAGTAAGATGAGCAGTTGTCCAAATAGTATTAGAAAAGGAGAATTAGAAAGGGCCCTCAAAAGTTCTCCTGCAGGGCTGGGGATATAGCTCAGTGGCATAAGTGCCTGCCTGGCAAGCACGAAGTCCTGAGTTCGATTCCCAGTACCAAAAAAAAAAAAAAAAAAAGTCAAAAGTTCTCCTGCAATCCTAATATTCAGTCATCATAGTCACCCTTTAGTTCACATGGTTAAATGTACTTAATATTCCACGGGGGATGCATTATCAGAGTATTTTAGGGCATAACCTTTCACTGATAATGTAGACCCAATTGCATTCCAAGGTAGCAGCTATCTGAGAGGAAATCTGAGAGGGCGCCATGTACAGTTAAACTTTGGTAAGAAAGACAGAAGTCAAACCTTCCCTAGGAAGGTCAGATTGGGCTGTCTGCCTTGCCCGGGGCTCTCTGATCACCCAGAGGATGAAGTACAAATGAATTACTTGTAAGAGAAGCGAACAAGGCCCAGAAGAAGTGACTGGAAGAGAGATGGAGAACACTAATAATAGACCTGTCTAACTTGATTGCTGTGGGCCTTGGAGATGCACACTGCAAAAGCAAGGGCACAAAATCTAATAGGCCTTGAAATATATATTTCTGGCTAACAAAATGTATCTTAACCTCACCCTCAGCTTTAGCAATACTTTACCTTACAGATTATCTGTCTCAAAGTGACAATTAGAGAATCTATGAAGACTGAGACCTAGAAATATTATGTAATATGCCCAAGTTACCTAACAGGTTAGCGGAGGAACCTCCAACAGACAGCTAGGCCGAATTTCTTGTTATTCTGTGCCAATGTTTGCCAATACTTGGTTATTTCTATTTTCTTTCCAATTTTTGGCTTCTCTTAGTATCACCAGCATCATCTTTTTTCTAAATTAACTTCTAAATTTTAATATGTAAAAATCTTTTAACTTTTACTACTATTAATAGAAAGTCAAAATTACATGCAAGTAATACAAAAAACAATAAATGTAAACATGAGAGAGTAAAACTAACCAGTATGACTTGTGAGAAATAAACCAACAAAGCTATGAAAAAGTAGATGATTTTTCAAGATACTACTAAACTAGAACAAACTACACAATTAAATATCTGAATTTATCTTTATAAACAATATAAATCTCAGAAAACTTAGTCTCTTCAATAATATATTTCAAGAAATTAAGTATTATTCTTAGGATATAGCATATTTTCTTTTTAGGGAAGCCAGAAGAGTATTTCAGGATGTCCTGCATGTGATATGCATATATGATCAAATAATAAAGAAAATTTGGCCAAGTATATAAATTTAAAACTAAGTGATGAATTATTTTCATATCTTAAACTATATTCTAGTTGATTCAGGCTGTCAAATATTTTTTAAAATTGATTGTAAAATTAGATTATCACTCTAACACCTCTGTGTAAATAGCTCTTTGTTCTGTGTAAATAGCTCTTTCTAAGAGGATAACTATGCTTATCAGAGTCTGATTTTCATTTTCTCTTTGCATCAAATCTGTTGTTCAAACCAACTCTTCTGTGTTTTCTTGAATTCAAAAGTTGAATAAATAGACCTGTTATTCCTAAATATCTAGAGAAGTGTTTATTTCTTTAAACAACTTGCAAATATTAATTAATCCTCACCAGAAAAAGTGCTTCTCTGAGAGTGTTGTCCTGAATGTTTTTATTAGAATCAGCTAGGATGATTGTTAACAAAGTAATTTTCTGGGCTTCACCACTCATTCCTCCTGTAGTAGACAAAAGAATGAGCCCTTAAGTATATCCACACCATAATTCCCAAATTCATTAACTATGGTATATTATTAGACAAATGAAAATGAAAGCTGGGAATGGAAATAAGTTTGCTAGAAAGCTGATTTTAAAATATGTAATTTATTCAGGTGCAATTATTCATTCAAGTCTACGAAAGTGTAATAAGAGGAAAAGGGGCAATCACAGAAACGTGGGAACAGCGGAGGAAGCACAGGAGAGCAAGATGGCGACTTTGAAGATGGCAGACGGTGTACAAGCCTAGAAACTGCGCACCCACAGGAAGACCGGAAGGGTGAGGAACCAGATGCTCCATGGAGCCTCCAGAAAGCAATTGACTCTAAGCCAGAAACGTCCGTTCGGCGTTCTACTTCACAGAAATGCAAGGTTTTAGATTTCTGTTGCTTAACTGACATTTATATAATTTGTTACAATAGCAATGGGGCTTTAGAAAACATTACAAATCAAAATTTCTTGATAGGAGATTCTGTCCCCAAGGTGGGTCTTTTGTGTGCTAATATTTGAAAACCACCGCTCTTGAGTTCCTTTGTAAGAATGCGAAGACAAGGGGCTCCTGCCTGGCAAGCCCGAGGTCGTGCTTCCCGGTACCGGGAAAAAAAAAAAAATGTGAAGACATTACAAAAGAAAGGTCAATTTCCTACCTTCATTATATAGAAAAAGAAGAAAAAAAAAAAGAGTAATCAGACTTCTGTTTGGAAGATCCATAAAGAACTTAAAGAAGTTAAGAAATAAATAGCTCAAAACACTTGTCCCCAATATTGCAAAAATAAAAATGAGCTGTTCAGTAATCTGTATTGAACACTTCTTGTATTCTCTGTTCAAATGCTATAGACTTTAAAGAAGAAAAAGATTCTTGTAGACTGGACTAGATTAATGATGGTTGGAAGAAATGATTTTTATTGATAAAGGGAATTGGACATGTACAAAGTATTAGGAAAGAGAACAGTTACAAATGATAAGATACTAAAACCTAAACTTGTATGTTTTGAAGGACCACGAACCCAACCATTATTAACATGCAATAAGGGTGGTGGTGGAGTTTTAAAAAACAGTAGGAAAAAAAAAAAAAAGTAAGCACAGTAGGGAATTCCAGAGACAGCTACTGTGGACACTGATTATAGAAAACTTTATAAGACAAGGATTTCTACTTAAACTGAGAACAAGTTGTTATTGAATGAAATATTTTGGGGTATTTCTAAGCACAGTGACCTAAAAAAGAGTGGTCTTTAAAGAAAATTGATCAGTTGACACTATGTATAATAAGAACCTGAGTCACAATCTCCACTCAATCAAGAAGCTTTAGAGAACCTTTTTATAGTGGCTAAAGCTAGGTTTTTGGGAAAAAATTATAGATACTAGGTTAGATGTGAAGAAATCAGTATGAGTGCCTGCACAGATACATATGGAAATATTTATAGACATTAGTATATACACAGATTAGTATACATGCAAATATTTCCTTTCTTTGTCAGTTGAGAGGGCCTAAAAGTACCTGCATTCTTGCCAGACTGTCCTTAGCAGAACTCTTGGAGAAATGGTGGCTTCTCTGACTGTGGCAGTACAGGAGGTAGAATAGGGTCCCCCAAAGGGTAATACATGTGAATTTTCAAGGCCTCAATCTGTTAAATGGGAAAGGGAAATTTGAGTAGCAGAACTTCAGTTTGCACTACTTTGAAGATAAAAATATGCAATATAATAACCCTTGTTAATTTCCTATCATCCTGTTTTGAAATTATGCATAGTTTTTATTGTTTTTTTCTCTTTAAAATTAAAAAAGAAGAATTTAAGGTTACTAATATAAGAGGACCCTAATATAAAGGATTATTATGGATATTCCGGATGAGCCCAGTGTCATAACAAAAGTCCTTAAATGTAGAAAAGGAGGCAGGAAAAAAGATCAGGAGAGATGTTTGCATGAAAAGGAACCAACCCGACATTGCTGGCTGTGTAAGTATAAGGATAGAGCCATGAGCCACAGATGCTAAAAGCCTCTAGAAAACAAACAGGCTGAAAAAGAAATTTTGCCCTAGAAACTCCAGGAAGAACACAGCCCTACATATCCCTCAATTTTTAGCCCACTGAGACCCATTTGTGGAATTCTGATCTCCAGAACTATGAGATTTAACAACTGTATTGTTTGGAGCCACTGAGTTGGTGGTGAGTTGTTACAAAACAATAGGAAATGAATATAGGCAGGAAATATACCCATGTCCCTAAAGCATCTTATAGAGCCAAAATGTAAGAAAATGCTTTTAAAAAGAGAGAATGAAAACTTCAACAGTCAGGTACATTAAAGGGACACAAGACCTGCATTAAAAGGCTCCCAATGGCTAAAACTGGAATAATTTGAGAAATAAAATAAATAACACAATATTGTGTTATAACCCAAAGTATAAAATAAATATCTGCAAATCCACCCTGATATAACAAATGACTGAATAAATGAGTGGGGAAGAATAGACAAACGCCCATATAGAATTCCAAGAATTTGATATTGGTCCCAAAGAGGGGAGCATAACTCTCACTGCTCAGGAGTGTGGTGCAAATAGTGATTTTCTTCCAAAGAACTCAGTTTAGAAAGGAGGATAACTTCACAGTGGAAAAGCCTGACAAATGCTTCCTCAGCTAGGTAATCGAGGTTAACTTCAACAGTGATGTCATGTGGACAGCAAGTTCTCTTCTAGGATATAATGAGAAGGAGCTGCACTCGTCCTCCAAAATATTCATAACTGCAGCCTAATCATGAGAAAACCAATACAAAATCTAGTTGAGGAGCATTTTATGAAATATATGATAAATACTCCTCAAAATTGTGAGGGTACCTAAGCATGGTGCAAGCTTGTATTTCTAACACTCTAGGAGGCTGAGTCAGGAGGATGACAAATTTGAGCCCAGCCTAGGCAATTTAACAATGTAGCAAGACCCTGTCTCAAATTCAAAATTTTAAAAAGGAGTCTGGGCATATAGCTCAGTGAAAAGGCTCTGGGTTCAGTCCCTAGTAGTCACACACACACACACAGATACACACTCACACACAGAGTCAAAAGCCTGTGTGGTCATTCATAACAGTCTGAGAAGCCACCATAGCTGAAGAAAGTCACGGGAAGCTTGTGTATTTACAGCCCCCATCTAAACTGAGGTTCGGGCACTAAAGCAGCTGGCAACCCTAACCCTCACGGAAAATATAGGGGAGATGGATGAAGTATTTCCAGTGTGTCTTTCACAAGACGCTTACCTGGTAAACAGCCTAATGACCCACAAGAGTCTGACCCACAAGAGTCTCTCTCAGGAAAGTTGTTTATAGTGACACATATGCCATTGGCTCTTGTCTGTCTCATGTCCAGTTTATGCCCATTGGATCGTTGCTCCAGCATTAGGAACCCCACCTTACTTTCTCCTCAGAATCCCAGGTAGTGGTGAGCCCTAGTTCTTCAAATAGAAAGTTCAAATTCAGTGACTAACCACAACAGGAAAGGAGCCCAAAGATTTCTACTTACAGATCCTGGGCAGGGGAAGTGCCGTGGGTCAGGAGGTTGCGTGGCTTAAATGTGTTTTCCAAAGTTCCTACATTGGAAGTTTAATCCCATGCAATAGTCTGAGAAGTAGACATTCAAGAGGTAATTAGGTCACAAAGGCTCTGCCCTCATGAATGAGTCAATGCAGTTATCGAGGGTCAGGGTGAATTATCTCAGGAGTAAATTCCTGATGAGAGAATGCTTCTCCACAGCTCACGCTTTCTCACCATGTTAGGCTTTCCATGTTATGATGTGACAAAAAGACTTTCACCACATGGAGCCCATGTTGGACTTCCAAGCCTCCAGAACTGTGAACCAATTAACTTCCATGATTTACAAATACCCAGCCCTTGGTATTCTGTTACAGCAGCACAAAACAGTCTAAGACAGGAACGCAGCCCTCTGTCCTGGGTCACTTGAAGCAGAAGTGAAGATTCAAGCAAAAAGAAAGAGAAAGTACCTGCAGGCCAGTACCTTTTTGGATTCAGGGCATTATCAAACAGGTCTCCTATGGGGAATTTAACTTGGTGGGTTTAAAGCAAGTAGGCATGAGTTCCGGGAGGTGACACTGGGACCAAGAGGTAGTCACTGTGGCATATCTGCAGAGTCAGGCTGGGTGTGAGGGTCAGCAGGGCTGGTCAAGGAGGTTGCATCCAATTGTCTCATAGAGAGAAGGTCAGTATCAGGAAGTTGTATAAAGCAGATATCTGGGTCAGCGACATTGAGGAACTGGGAGGAGTATCAATCCAGACATTGTGTCAGGGGTAACTGAGCTCTGCTTCTGATACAACAGAGTCCAGCACATATTCCAAATGGAGCTGAAGCAACATACAACTATAATTCCCTACAACATGACAGTTGAATGTAATGTGAGATCCCAGATAGGGTTTGACACAGAAAAGACTTTATGTAAAAGCTAGAGAAAGTCTGGATTAAGTATAGACTTCAGTTAACAGCACATAATGTTCTGTCATTAGTTATACCAAATGTGCCATAACAACGTTAAGAGGCTGACATTTAGAGGGATTCAGTGTAAAGTACGAGGGAATACTCTGAACTCTCTGCAACTTTTTGTAAATCTAAAGCTCTTCTAAAATTAACAAAGAAGTTTGTTCTTTAAATTACAGATATTTAGAGATGAAAATCAATTGTGCAAGATATAAAGGAAGTAATAACTAGTTGGGTGATTAACTGGACAAAGTAAATGAAAAAGTAATAATTCACAGACTATGCCAAAGTTTTAGCCATAAATGGGCAGGAGAACATACATCGCAAGAAGGAAAAAGGAGAAAGGACGCTTCCTGGTGGTTGACCAAATGATGAGTTTCACACTAAATTTGAGAACAAAATAGATAATTCAAGTGCAAATATGACCAACAGCTGGAGAGGAAGGATTTGATGCTGGGTAAAAGTTATTGATGGAAATATGGGTGTATATTTAATCAATCAGCACAACCATTCCAATCAACCTTGATCATCAATTTGACTGCAGGAAGAGACTCCTGCAGAGGTGACTGGCTTATAGAGACACTATGCTCATTGACGGATTAATCCACTGATTTACACAGCTGAACATGCTCTGAGGAGGTAGGGCCCAGAGGGAGGAGGTGGGTCCCTAGGAGTGTGCCGTGTTAGTCCTGTACTACACCCTGTGCTGTACTTCCTGACCACAGTGACCTGAGAAGGTTACTCCACCATACTCTTCTACCACGAGGTTCCTGCCTTCAAGCCAGGGACCATGGACTAAAACTTCTGAAACCATGAGCCAAATTAAACTTATTCTCTTTTATGCTGAAGGTGTTGCATATTTTATCCAACAATGGGAAAACTGACCAATACAATATATAGAGAGAACAGCTATTTAGAAGGCCCTGAATGGAGAAGAAAAGGGAGTATATTCTAAACTGCAGATCAAGGCATCTATTTACATACAGGTAACAGCATAAGGCAGAGACAGATTCGAATAAGACCCAGTTAGGAATTCATTAGAGAGAAGCACCAGAATGCAACTTCATTGTCAATATAATCAAATCACTGAGGAAAAGATACGATGTCCTCCCAAAATTCTTATGCTGATGACTCAACTCCCAATGTGGCTGTACCTATCTGGAGATGCAGCCTCTGAGGAAATAATTAAGGTCAAATGAAGTCACAACTATGGAGTCATGATCCAGTAGTAATCTTGTCCTTCTAAACAGACCAAAAAAGTCACTTGCTCTTTCTTCCAACTCTTACCTCCTCATTCACACACCAAGAAAAATGTCTACATAAGGTTATACCAAGAATTTGTCGGTAAGACAGCAGACATAGAATTGGCCAAATCTTGCTCTTTCAGACTAAGAGAAAATAAATTTTGTGTTCTTTAAGCTACCCAACCTGGGCATTTTGTTATGGCAATGTGAATTGACTAAGACTAGTTATTACAAGAGGTCAGATGAGGAAATGGAAATAGTGAGAGTCATAAGAAGAAAGCCAAAATAACTTGGCACAAAGTAAGCTAAGGAAAAATGCTTCTTTAACAGTATTTGTTTATAAATATGTATTGAGAATTTTTGCCAGACATTGCAGTAGATGCCAACATTAAGGCACACAAAGCACAGTCTCTATCTATGTGGAACTTACGTTCTGTGATGTGCTGTACACAGGAATAAACAAGTCAGGAGGAGATCATTAGAAATGCCACAAACAGGGTTGCAAAAAGGGTAAACATGTTCACTGCAGTTGTATCTGGAGATGTCAAAGAAGAACCCTCTGAGGAGGTGACATTTAAGCTGAGACAAGAATGATGAAAATGAGCTAGCGATGCAAAATGCTGAGGTAAGAGCTTTGTAAGCAAACAGAACAGGAAGTGCAAATGCTATGGCATCAGGAAGCACTTGGGATGTTTGAGACGGAGAAGAGAGGTTGAGCGGATAGACAGAAAGTAAACATCAGAGAATACGATGGGGGAGTGGCGGCATTGTAGAATATATGGAGCCCTGGCGTGCAGTCTCACAGGCTCATATAAGAAGTGTGGGTTTATTTCCAAGACAATGAGAAACCATTAAGTTAACCCAAGGAACAACAGCTCCTACCTGATAAATGTTTTTAAGTGATGATTACTGATTGCTATTGAAAAAATATTTTTGGAAAAGAGCAAGACAAGAAGCAAGGAGCTGGGTTAGAAAGCTGTTCCAGTAGTACGGAAAGATCTGCTGAGCTAGGATGGTGGTACACAGATGGAGGAAATCAGCAAAATTCAAGATACATTTTGGTGATAGAAATAAATAAACTATATGCTAAATGCCTATAGAGAGGAAGAAATTAAAGCTAATACCAGAGAAGTGATGGGGGAGTGGTTCTAGAAAAATGGACAATTGATTGTGCCAAGTACTGAGATAAGGAAGAACAGCAGAAGACTAGGCTTATGAAAAAAATTAAAAGCTCAGACTTGGACTTCAGGCTGTAAATTAATATCAAAAGCATTTGGACATCCAGGGTGTATAAATCCATGAGACTAAATGAGATGACCTACAGGGGAAGTTCTGACAGGATGCACAAGAAGGTTGCTCTGAGCCTGGGTAAAAAGAAAAGAGAAGCAACAGTGAGGTAGAAGAAAGTCAGGAGAGGGTGGTGCCCCAGAAAAGGGAAGAAGAAGTTTCAAAGAGGTTGTGCTTTGCCAGGTCTAATGCTGCCAGGGCACAAGTGAAGTCAGAACAAAGGTGTTAGGTTTGGCAGTGCAGAGAATGTAGGAGATCTTGACAAAGGGAGTTTTAGTACAGAGTTGGAAAGGGAAGTTGGATTTGAATAGGCTGAAGAATTAATTGGAAGCAGAGAAGAGCTGATAGTTGTCATTGGTAACATGTTCAAGATACTTGAAAGAAGGGCAAGAAGAAATAGGGCATTATCAGAGAAAGAGTGCGGGGCCGGGGGAGTATTCACTTTGTTTTTCATGATGTTGATAGGTGTGATCAAGCAGAAAGAGTAAGACTGGTGCTGCCAGGTAGAGGAGGGGTACCTCCTCGTCTGTGAGAAAACAGGAGGGGATTAAACTCAGAGAAAAGCAGACAGCTTTGCCTTTGATAGGGACAGGCATATTTCCTTCACCCTGAGAAACGGCACAAGTTCTGTTTGGTGAGGGTTATTAGGGCAGGATGAGAGGAGTTTGCCTTTGATGCCTTCTGTTGTCTTGTTAAACACAGGGGAGGGGTATGCAGAGTGAAGAGCTGGTTTTGAAATGGTCACCTGAAAGAATGAAAAGCAAATTTACTAGGAAAAGAAGCAAGCATACTAGGCAGTACTGAATGGCCACCGGAGGTTTTTGTCAGGAATTTTGAGTGTTATCAGTCAGCCTCGTTTTTTCCATCAATGTCCAGCTATTGAAGCAGACAGGGAGAGGGGTCAGGGATGTAGAGGTTACATTGAGATTGAAGACTTGAGGCAATGGTTGATCAGAGTAAGTGAATTAGGCAGATGAGGGTCATAAGGATATTTAAAGAAAGATTTAGGAGGTGGTTTCTTTGGGATGATAAATCACTATGCTCTTGAACAGTAGCAAAGCTACAGAGGTAGGTTTCAGGAAGACAATGAAAGTGGAGAGGATAAGGACTAGAAAGGCTACCATTTAGGAGATCTTATCCACATGGATTTGCAATCGCTAGGAACAATCACAAGAACTGAGATATTGCAGAAAGACAGTGAGTCAGGGATTGAAATCTGAGTGTGAAGAAATACCTAGGAACAGGAACTTACCATCAAGGAGCAGTCATTAGTACTAAAACTTGGTAAGAACCCAGAGTGCGTATCCAGCTAAGATCTGCGCCTTCATTTTTTAAATTGCATACTATTACTGGTCCAAGATTTCTGAGCATACACTATAACTATTTATCTATGAATCACAACTATGCTACTCTAAAGATATATTTGCCATAAAAGAGGTTTTAAAGATAAAGTATATACAGGAAGTAAAGTATACTTAACCCTGTCATTCACTTTATGTATTACTACTATCCATTGCTTTGCTTTTCCTAGAAAATTATCAACCATTTTAAAATTAAAACACTATCAAAATCCTAATGAAAACTTTGAATGCAAGTGATTTCAAGGTCTGATATCAAGTCTTATACAAGTACATAATTTTAATAATCTTCCAAACTGAAAAAGAAACTTCAAGAACATAAGTTACACCCAAATGAAAGAAATACATCAATGGCTGTGTTTACTAAATTCTGAAACTTATTTTTCCATCTCAAAAAAAATAAGGATTTCATTTTCATGTATTATAATAAATTTAAATTTTCTCTAATGTCAGTCTGCTTTTCCATAAATTAACCAAAACTGATTAGTGATAGAGCATTTAGCTAGCACATGTGATCCTGAGTTCAACACCCAGTTCTACAAAAAACAAAAACAAACAGAAAAGTAAGTAAGGAAAGTGATCTCCTGAGTTCTGTCAGCCCATCTATTGTATGACTCAATCCCAAGGAAGGGCTATGTGGCCCCAGTTTGTAGCCAGTCAGTCAGAAGCACACATCACCCCCTGGGGCTTGCAGCAGCTCTCAGGTGGAGACATTTCTTGAGACAGAACCCTCACCCCGTTGGACCTGATGCAGTCTCCAGGTAGACATTGAACTGGAATACAGCCAGTGATGTTGCCAAAGAATTGCTTGGTTGGAATGTGAAGGAAATAACCCCACACATTGTTTTGAATGTGTGAGTAAAGACTTCATCTATGTCTTTAGTAACATTCCTCATAATAAATGGATAAATGTTACTAAAGTGTTTTCCACAATTCTGTGAACTGATCTAGCATATTTGTCAGTCCTGAAGAGCAGGGTAATGGGACCCAAAATGTGCAAGAATAAGAAAAACACTGAAGTTTTTTTTCCAATATAATAGAGCCAGTCTGTAGTTCAAAGCCTGAAAGCTAAAGAGCTGAGGGTGTAAATACAGCCTAGGTCTGAAAGCCTGGGACCAGGAGAACCCTGAGCAGGCAGTTCTTGCTTCATGGATGTCATCTCAAGCAGTCAAGCAGAGAGCAAATTCAGTGCTTTTTGTTCTATGCAGCTCTCAGTAAACTGAATGATGCACAATTAACAAGTACTGATCTCTTCTAGAAACACTTTTACAACACTCTGTGAATAATAAACAACCAGCTATCTGGGCATCCATGAGCCTAGTCAAGGTGACACAGGAACTTCCCAATCACAACCTTTGACCAACAGAAGAGGGCCAGATGGCGGACTTCCCCATTTCTCCTCCCAAAGCATTCTGCTGGAGAGATGAAGTCTTTATATAACCTCTCAGAGGATGGTCACATGAGAGTGCGCTGTGGCATTGCTACTAATGGCACCATACTTGGTAGTGCAACTCTGTATTGATTTTCTCTCACTCCCTGCCGCACTTCCCTTTTCTGTCACTTCTGAGCCAGAGGATTGCATTGCTGCTTGAGGATGTAACACAGAAGCTTTTGTTCCAGGTTCTGATCCAAGCTATTATAAATTCTTTTTTTTTTTATTTTAAAGATAAAAGGAGGGAAACATTAACAGACATACAACATTTTACAATATATCACAAGCACAATACAGACAATACAGAGTTACAAACAAAGTGGTAGGGAATTAACAATGGTGGTTGTATTACATATTGATATCTTCAAAGTGGCTT
>NW_004955418.1:23903764-23931991 GCF_000276665.1 Chinchilla lanigera | reverse complement strand
AAATTCTTTTCCCTGAGATAAGGTATGAGCCTCTTATTGTATAACGTATGTTTGTGGTAACACCATCTCTAGTTACATAGTACTTCAGAAAATAGAGAAGACGTAATGACCTGATCCTTTTAACCAAGCACATGTAAACTGTAATATGTAGTAACGTGACTTTACATAAGTGCGGGTACCAGGACAAAGTTTTCCACACTGGGGGATTTGTTTCTTCTTCATACTTTGTAGACTGTATAGAAGCTGTTTGTCATTGTCAATTAATATATTAAACATAAGAGACATCCTGCATCTCTGTATCTCTATGAAGTACTGACTCACTCCTTCTGGGGAGGATACATCCCACTTAGGAGACAGAGAGTCATGGCTTGTATCTCATTGTTCCCTCAAAACTCATGTGCTCATATGTGGGGCTTTTGGGAGGTGGCTGGATTATGGGTGTGCGATGCTTGATTAGGGTGTGTGATACTGGATAAGGGTGTATGATAACTAAATTGGTTTAGCATAGTTCTGAGTGTGGATAATGGAAGTCCTAGCTTAGTTATGGGTAGCACCAATTAATAGGCTTATAGCCTAGATGGCATATAAAAGGACAGAAAGAAGGCAAGCCTGCTGCTGCTGCCGCTACTGCTGCTGCCTCCTGCCTGCTGTACCATGAACTGTTTCTCCTCCTTGTTGCCCCACTACCAGGCCACCTTGCCTTGGAGCCATCCAACCATGGACTGAAACCTCTACAAATTGTGGAGTAAAGTGAAATAAACCTTTCTTTCTTTAACTAGTGGGTGTCAGGTATTTTGTCCCAGCAATGAGAAAGTTACCAAGACACAAGTATTCTTCAGAGTCAGTGCCTACATTGCTACAATTACCATTTTGGCAAATGAGAATTTATCCAGCATCAATGTTTTATAATGAAATAGAAGTGGTAGTCCAAGAGATGGAAAAATAATATTCATAAATATTCATAATAATCATAAAATTAATCTGAAGATAGGAGGTAATGCTTTCAAAGGAAAAGACTCCTTTCTCAAATAGTATTTGTTAATTTCTTATTTAGCATTTAAGTAAAACTTAGTTATTAAATTTGCTTATCAAATCTTTTTTTGTTTTGTTTTGTTTTGTTTTTTTTCTGGTACCGGGAATCAAACTCACGATCTTGCACTTGCCAGGCAGGCACTGTGCTGCTGAGCTAAATCCCCAGCCCCCTATCAAATCATTTTGTATTACCTATCACTAGTTCTTTTTTCTGTGTTACAGATCAAAAGAAGGTCTTATGTATGTTGGGCAAATGATCTACCATCCCCAAGTGTATCTAATCACTAATTTCATCTTTCCAGTATAGCTATTCATTTTCAGCTATTCAATTCAAAATACTTACTGTTACTATTATAAATCATTAAAAGCTGAAGTTTTTTATTATATAAAAGTATTATTATTATTATTGCATAAACTTTAATTTTTATAATTATATTTAAAATATATTCTTCTATAAACCAGTAGAACTAGTCAGAAGTATGTCTTTAATTTTTACATTCTACAGACTTTGGAAGAAATTTTACATAAGAAAACAGGAAAAATTCTAATAGCTACATATTAAAAGTCAAAAACCTAAAATTCAAAAACCACAGAGTGAATAAATACTATTGTTTGATGTTATGACTAAATGCCATTTATAATTAAGTCTACTGAAAATTTCAACATTGGATTTAAAAGTACTTGTGTATCAACAGCTGATATTTTTCAGGCAGCACCTCTAGCAGGAATATTATGTAGATCTTCAAAAAAATTCCATTTATTCTCTTTACATCCTTCTTTTAGTCCACCTTCCCATGTAGCTCATCAGAACAAGTACTATATTATTTACAATAACTTTGTAAAAGATGAAACGTTTTTCAAATAAACTCTTCAGGGAAGATTGTTCTCAATCTGACCACTTTCTTCATGGATTCCCCAGAAAGCATGGCCTGACAAAATTTTATGTGTGACTATGTGATCACAGAGTGCACTCTGTGAGAAAGAATAAAAGGCTAGGAGACAGGATGTGAATACTTGTCATAGTGCTGTGCTCTAAGAAGCTGTATAAATTACTACACCTCTGGACAGAGTACACAAAGGAAGGGAGAAGGATTCATCTTCCAGCCCTTGTTTCTAATTGGGAAAGGTTTGCCCCACAGGACATTACTGTCCTGCATGTACAAGTTGTATATGCTGGGTTATGAGTGGGTGCTACCGCCTTGCATGAGTCAGAGGCAACAGGAAAGTCTAGGGATGGAAGTGGGAGACAAATGACAGTGACATGAAGAGAAACGCTGTTGGGATGTGGCCCTGGGAAATCACTTCCTTCGACATAGCAGAGCACAGTGTGGATAGGGTTAATTATAACAGTGGTGACCAGGCTAAAGCAAGAATGTCTGATGAATTACCTATAGTTCTCCGATATGACCAAAAACTGGTACCTTGTTTTTTCCTACTATGAAAAATATTAATTATGAAATTAACACAGACTCATCAGAGAAAAGTTGAGTATTTCAGAAAGAAAAATATAACCAAAAAACTGTGAGTTTACATGTTGTTCAATTTTCTCCCAAGGTTGTGAGTTGTTTCTATTTTATTTTGTGCCTGTAATGGATAGCTTATTTTTTCTAAAATTATTTACTTTAATAATATAAATATAATCTCATTGGAAAATTTAAAAATACAGAAATGTACAGGAATCCAAGTGAAAATCAATTTTTACATTTCAAGGATCCATGCCAGAAATAATAATTTGTGACTAATTCTTCTAGACTAGTCACTGTCTACACACACGCAGGTACATGTGTGTATAATATACATAGAGTATATAAATTATATATTTATTTTTATGTAAGTGTGATTATGTACATATATATTGTTCTGTGCTTACATTATTTAGTCAACTAAATTTTGGTTATATTTCCACATCAGAATATGTAGAAATCTGTTGATCTCAATCGTTTTAAAGTACACTGGTACCTCAGTTCATGAACTGAATTTGCTCCATGACTCTGGGGAAGATGATTGCGTTTGTGTTCATGCCAGGAACATGGCCATGGTTGTGTGCATCAGCTGAAGCAGAGTTCACGAACAGAAGCAAAATTTTGCCAAAAGTGTCTGTTCATGAACCAAATTGTTACCAAACAGAAGCATTTGTGAACTGAGGTATTACTATATTATATACTATGAATACACATAATACACTTAACAGTCATTTTTATGAATATTTCAGTGGCTTTTATTTATTTCACCATTGCAAATAATTGTCAGTGAACTTCCTTGTACATGTGTCTTTATGTATATTATTAATAAGAATATGGTTCTAGAGGCCAATCACTTGTGTTCAAGTCCTAAGTATGCTGCTTCCTCATTCAAAACTCTGATATCAAAATACTCCCAAATCTAAAACTAGCTGAGCGCCAGGATGACTCAAAAGGCAGAAAACTTCACATCAGATCGTGTGATGAGTCTCTCTCAGTAATAAGATACACCGAAAATATTACCTAAAGACTAGTATATGTGAAGTATTATGAAATATAGATGACTTGGAGCCCATTTCCAAGATAGCTTATTATGTGGTGCAGCTACTGCAAAATCTAGAAAATATAAAATCCAAAACATGTCTAGTCCCAAGCATCTCAGACAAGTGATATTTGACCTGTATATTTTCCTATTTGTCAGTTCTTGAAGATTTTGTGACTTTTTTATTTTAGTCTCTTTACCCCCAAGTAAATCCTCTTTTTCCAATTCATTGCTTTAATTTCAACAACATTATTGTATATTTTGGTACATGGTGAATGTAATGATTAAATTCGTGTATCAACTAGGCTAGGTCATGGTATCAAATATTTGATCAAATATTATGCTTTATATTTCTGTGAATATATTTGTTCCATGATATTAACATTTAAATCATCAGGTATAGAGTACAGGTAAAGTGTGGGTGGGCTTCATCCAATAAATCAATGGCCTGAAATAGAAAATATCTGACCTCCTCCATGTAAGGGGAATTCTACCAGCAGACTGATTGCTTTTGGTCTCCAAGTACAACTCTTCCATGGATCTCCAGTTTTCCAATTTATCCTGTGGATTTTGGCCCTCGTCCAGCCTCTGAGTCATGACAGTCAGTTCCTTCCAATCTCTCTCTCTCTCTCTCTCTCTCTCCCTGTCTCTCAAGTAGGGAAACACATATTGTCTGAAGTTGATATTCCTTTCTGACTCTATTTTTACACCTTACTAGCTAAATAGTTGACCCTAAACAATATGAAAATTTATGTACATTAAAATTTTTATAAATAATTTCAGACTATATTATTCTTGTGCAACTTGCACTTTTTTGTTAAAACTACATTTTTGAGAAATATCTGTGTTAATGTTCGTGGCTCTAGTTTGCTCTTTTACCCTGACCTATGTCATTCTATTGTATAAAAATACAAAAGTCTCGTACTTGCACCCCTATTAAGGTACACTTATATTATTTCCAGTGTCATACTATGAGCAGTGTTGCCATCTGGGCCTTGTGCATATCTCCATGTGTACCCACCCAGTAATTCCTATGGAATATAAAAGTACTGAATTCCTGGTTTTAGGATGAGAACACGTGTAAGAACGTTTGACCAAATTGTTCACCAGTGTGATTTTGTCAAGTCAGATTGCATTTGGCAGCAAGCATAAGAGAACCTACGGTAGGAACGGACATGCTTGTGATACTCTCTTTGGGTTTCATTCATGGTGACAGGATACTCTCATTTGACCTTTATGTCATATGTGCCCAGCTTTGACCATAATTTTTGATTGTAAATCAAGAAGAAGGACAAAGACAGAGACAGAAAACATTTTCATTGAAACATCCCCAGAGTATTTCTCCTTATAACTCATCAACCAAAACAGTCACGTAGAAACATTCTGCAAGACTGAGAGAAGGGAGATAAGGGTGCAGTGATTCATCATGGGGAAATGAATGCTTTTTGTCCTGGACAAAAGGACTGATTCACCATGACAAGGACTGCTAGGGCTCATCAATATCTATTTTCTCCTCTCTTTCTTTTTTGAAACATAACTAAAATATTTTCAGAGGCTTCTTACACTTTTATTGGGGTAGTGTGACTGATTCATAGCCAACAAAATATGTCTAAGTGACCTCTCTAGGTTTGGTGCATTAATTACTCAATGCATAACCTTTCAAACTCACCTCCTTCATGATTTGTAGTGGAAGATGGACATGCTGTAGGTGCTGGTACATGCCTTCTACTCCTCTTACCAGCGGTTTTTTTTTATATATATATAATTATGCTGTCCCTGATTCATTGCTGCATATGACTAGAGTGTGTGTGTGTGTGTGTGTGTGTGTGTGTATTTGTGTTTCTTTTTTTTTTTTTTTTTAGTTTTTCTCCGGTACCAGGAACTGAACTCATGACCTTGCACTTGCCAGGCAGGCGCTTTTGCTGCTGAGCTAAATCCCCAGCCCCTGTATTTGTGTTTCTATGTTTCAGAGTGACAATAAACATAAGTTGTTTCTTTACTTCATAAGCTTCCATTTTAAGAAAGCCAAATATCCGCATTTTAGAGAAAACTACACATTCCTGGGATAGCTTGGTCTTGGAGCTGATTGAGCTGATTAGAAGGGACTGTGGTTATCTTCCTAAGGAGGATATGAGTATGTTCTTCCTGATAACAGAACGTTCTTTTCTTCTGGTCTTTTGGATAACAAAGCAAACATATTTTTTAAATCTCTTCCTATTAAATCTGATCATAATGCTCAAGACCATAATGCTCAAAAATTATGAGAAAATTGTACTTTAAAATTTTATAAAAATAATTTTAAAACTAAATGGAAGAGGAAAAAAATTCTAAGTAATCAACCTTTTTAACTTAATAATGATTCTAAAGTTGGTTTTTAAAACTAATTGGAGTGTCTGTATTTTTCAGGTGAATTTAATCCATTTTCATTTTTGCAAGTTTGATTCCAAATCTTTAAACTATTATTCAAGATTTATTATGGATAAAAACGTTCTTCAGGAAAAGAAAATTTACCGCTTATATACCCTCCTTAAAAGAAATAAAGAATGTGGGTTGCAAGAAGTAATGTTTGCAAAAATAACAATTGGTGAACATATTTATAAATGTGATTAAATACTATAAAATAAATGATTTCAGGATTAAATACTATAAAATAAATGATTAAATACTATAAAATAAATGATTGATCTTCTTAAAGATAAGAAGATATTTAAATATAGCACAATTAAAGATAGGAGTGGCATATCAAGTTTAAAGTGCTTCAAAGTACTCCTCCAAATTCAAAAAAAATATTGGTAGAAGATTTTGGTAGGTAAAGAAATAGAGTTAAAATTTTTAAAAAATCACAGGAATGGTTTTAGATGAACTATTTCTCTACTAAGACACTGAATGTAGCTAATCCTAGGTAAGGTAACAACTGGACTGACAACTTTAATGAAGGTAAGGCACACAATAACTCTAACACAAAAAAAAGTTGGTTTTCTTCACACATAAACAGACCAAGACGGTAGATGGAACTGAGAGTGATTATGCCCCTTGCAATTATTCAGGGACCCAGGCGGAAGGAAGTTTTTCCATCTTGCACAAAGCATTTCCAGTATCACCCTAAGGAACAACTTAGAAAGGAGCGTGTCTGAGCACACTTGTGTCTTTCTCAGGGAATATTACCCAGAGGTCCATAATTTATCTGGAAGCTCCCTTCAATGCCAAAGTTCACATGAGTATCGAGTCATCTCATCACCACGCTGTCCCATGAGAAAAGCACATCACTGCTATGAGGGTCTTGCCCAAAATGCCTTGACTGAATGTAGTCCTGAAGACACGTCAGACACACACAAACTGATGGACATTGCTAAAAATACCTCACCAGCTTTCCTCAGTAGTGCCAAGAGACTTGACAGTGAAGACAAGACTGAGGAACTCTCACAGACTGAAAGAGCTATGCAAACTGGATGCAGTATATGACCCTAGAACAGATAAAACAAAGATAAAAAGCCCTGTGAAGCCCACTCTGTAATGTTACTACCTGTGATCATTAGGTGTGATGTCTTCGTGATGGGCTGACTAAAGAGGGCAGACTCACCCTGGATGTGAGTGGCACCACCCAATAGGCTGGTAGCCTGGATGGAATAAAAAGGGAAAGAAGAAGGAAGCTTCATCTGTTGCTTCTTTGGAGGAGTGCCAGCCTTCACATACCTTTGGACATCCATCTGCAGCCTTGCAGCACAGATCCCTTGGCTTCGCAACAGAGAATGGCGGAGGCCCCTGCAGTGAGCTCCAGCTCTTCAGATGTTGACTGGACCTTACGCTCTCCAGGGCACAAACTGCCCTTGTGCAGGTAACTATAAGCCTACCTTATAAATCCTTTATATATCGTATATCTTTTTATATTAAATCTGTTCCTCTAGTGAACTCTAGCAGGTACACTCTCCTTCCTATTCTTTATGCTACACCTGCAGTATCATTAAATTAGCCAAACGTGTGTGCACTTATTCATAACTCAGGCGCCCTCTACCCTTTTAGGAGTATAGCTAATAGAGGTCAGAACGTAAATGTTTAACTTACCTTCTGGCTGTGTTTGACATCAGAATCCAAAATCTTATTTCCTAACTCTCCCAGTTGTGCCTCTAGAATTCCCCTCCGGTTCATTCGTGTCCTGGGAGGGAGAAGTCTGGTCTGGCTGTAAGCATTGACTATCTCACAGTGGATTCATAGCCTCAGTGAGTCATGCTTGAAGGATGGAGGTTGGGCTTGGTAACTTTTTTCCTCAGTGAAATCTTAACTGCTCCTTACCCAGGTTTACATTCAGTAATATAATGAGCTAGCCAGGCCCTTTGAGTTAAAGTACATGAAATAGTTGGGTTAAGAATAGAGTGGGTTAGTGCTATTAAGCTAAAATGACATGTGAACACATTGTTTTACCCAGAAATGACACAAGAAGCTCAATGGTGAGACAATAGTGTAGACTTTCTAGTGAGAAGAGTGGTCTACAAGGAAAGAGTGGTCTACACGGAAAGAGTTCATTCTCATTCATGAAGAGAAAAGATCTTAAGTGTATGCTCTGGTGGGTTGCTTCGTCTAAGACACTAAATTAGTTAAGGCAGACTGACTGCCTGTATGTGTAGTAAGTTGATTCCAGTATATATTTGTGGAAAGTTAATTCTGTCGTACATAAACAGAGCAACATGACTGAACGTTTTCACACCTTCTGAGAATACCCTGTATGTTTATATCCAGCAAGTTGAAGGACAAATCTCTTGAAGGGTCATAAGGACTTAAAATGAGCCATAGCACTTTCGGTACATTTTACTGCCTAGATTCAGTCTGATGGATGTCTGTAAACTCTGAAGAATGCTGGGTAACAATCAGAGGTTTTTCTAGAAAGAAAAGGATATAACAAACAGTGGTTCACTTATGTAAAAAAGAAAGTTATCTATGCAACATTTTGTAAACAATTAAATTTTGGCATTTCTGCCTAGATTTAAGGATAGGTTTAGAGCACATACATCAGTCTTTGAAGACTACATGAGTACAGTGTACCACAGATGTTGGAGGTCAGGAGCGCTCTATGCACTCGTACTTTTCCTAAGGTGTAACCTTTATCTGTGAAGGGAGGAGAGGAAGGCAAATGCCCATGGAACAACTGTGTGTGTCCCTTAAGAGAGTTGGTGTCTTGTAGGGGAAGAGCAGATCACTAGAGGGTCCTGGGGTTTGCATCTGATTGTGGGCCACCAAGCCTTGGTTCCTGTTACCGCCTTTTTCAAATTTACCTTCTTATCTTTTCCAAAAATACGTGTGGGAGGCACCATTAGCACCATAATTTAGTACTCAGGATTCGCCCACTGTAAGTTCCACCAGATTCCCTTTGTTTTGTGATTACACTTTTTTGTGTCTTTCTAATGATACAAAGAGAGATAAAGTAAAAACATTCATGTGTGGGAGTTTCTAGACAAATTGAAACCCTTCACAAATTTCAGAAAGAAACTGGAAACAGGAAGGAGAGATTAATAATGCTAACACTAAAACAGTACCTTTCTTCTGTGCACTAAAAAGAAATAACCACTTCCCTTCCAACGTCCACTCTGCAGTGCAAAATTTATTGGATCCAGAATGAGAGGACTCAGGTCTAGTTCCTGCCCTGCCACTTAACGACTCGATGAATTGTGGCAAAGTAATTCCTCTATTGTGTACATTTATTCATCTGTAAAATGGGGGTAATAGGAAGTGCTCTGTCCCAAAAGAACAGAGTGAGGTGGAAACGAGGTGCAGCATTCAACGGACAAACTTTGTAAATCACGACACAGATTATATTTTTCTTCAAACACTAATGATCTCAGGATGCAAGTGACAAGGATCCAAGCAGGGTGTTTTCTTATTTCTGACATTTCCTCATGTTCTCGGTCACAGCTACTGACCTTCTGGGCCCCATGCCAGAGATGCCTGTTTGTGTCTTTCTTCTCTTCCTGCTTTCCTGCTAGGCTTTTTTGTACTTCTGATTTTTTATGCAAACTTTTCTTCTTTAGTAAATGAATTTCAGTTGACTGTGGCTTGTATTTTTATGTAACTTTGACCCTGCCCGATACATTTATTTCATTACATTTAAATATCAATTCATTTCAAAATGATTAACTTTAAAGGATGACGAGGCCTTAAAACTTTGCAAATATCCAAAAGGTGTTGAAAAAATTAAAAAGGAAATACACTGCACATCTTAATTATGGAAAAGAACTTTTTTGTTGCTTTTGTCCTTTTTTTTCTTTTCACCAAATTTTGCTAATACAAAGATGGAGCTTTAAAATGAAGGAAACAACTAAACTTCATCATGATCTGTGATAACTGAAAAAAGCATGTGTATAAACCCAACTTATTGTAACATGATGAAAAAAGCATGAAAAACATTGTTTGCCATGCCCACCGGGGTTCCTTTATTTCCAGCTCACTGCTTTGGAGTTACTGGTTTACTCAAACTTTCCCTAGGAAACAGCTACCATCTGCCTGATTAGCCTGTTTCCTTGGTATCCTGCCCATCCTAGCTATTTAAGTTTCTTCTCTATTTCAAGAAATGCACTCATTAGGAATGATGGTTACATCTGTTACAACTTGGAAAGAAGACTGCATATTCAAAAGACACAATAGCACCTCGATATTGTATTAACTATAAGCAGGAAAGCCTATTTTCAACTGCCGTGCCCTTAAATGCTAACAAATTATGACATAGTTTTTAAGCTTCCTCCTTTCAATCCTGAAACTTCATGAATCTAATGAAAGGAGTGTTTGCCACAAGGCTGACATTTTCATGATGTACACATGTACAAGCCTATACAGCCAAAATGCCATCTGTTAAAAATAGTTCATTGAACACACTAGCAGAAAGTAACAAATGGAAAACACGTAGTGCCCATTCTGATGACTGTGTCTCTCCTACAGCTTTTAAAAAGACTGCTAATGAACACCATAGAGATTTTCCCCTTCAATTCTCTAGAATATATGCTCCACATGGACTGGAATTGTTGTCTGTTTTTTGTTTGTTTGTTTATTTTTCCCTCTGCCCTACCTAGTAAGGCACATTATTACCATTTTAGGCAAAATTCTAAGATGGCCCTCCAAGACTTCCACCCCCTGCTGTGCGCATACCTTTTCCCTCTTATTCAAAGCTATTCTAGGTTTTGTTGAGATGGGATTTCACAGATGCAATTAGTGTCCAGAATCATTGGTCTTCAGAAGATCATCCTGGTAGGTCTGGCCCACATCACAGGAGTCTTTAAAACAAAGATTTCTCTGCTAATCCAGAAGAAGAAATCAGAGAAAATGCATACTGATTGGTCTGAGAGGAAACCACACCTTTGTTGCTATACATTGTACGTAAGGCCATATAGGCAAGAGTGGTGGCCGAGAACTGAGAGCAGCCCCAGCTAGTGGCCAGCACGACATCAGGGACGTCAGTCCTACAACCCCAGGAACTGAATTCTGAATTCTGCCAACAACCTGAGCAAGCTCACAGGAGAAGCTGAGGCCCAAGTGAGACCACAGCTCCGACCAACGCCTTACTTCTGGCCTATGAGACCTGAGCAGAACCCAGTCAGGCCTGAACTTCCAGCCTAGAGAACTGTCAGTAATTTGCTTTTTTTTTATGCTCCTATGTTTATGATAATTTGTGATGTAACAATTGAAATGTAATATATTATCATATGGCAGGTATGTAGACATTAAATATTTGTGGAGTGAATGAATGAAATTTTAATATGCTGCATGGAAAAGGTAAGTAATTTTATAAAAAGAGAAAAGTATAAAACTGTGCAGGTAAATAGATGAGTGGCTGAAGTCAGTGGGTACCATGGACAGACTTCACACTCTCCTTCTCTAGATGGGCCTTACCCTAGGCTAAATGTGTTTCAACAGATGCTGTTGCAAACAAGTATCATCTACTCTGCATGCTGAAGAGGTGATGGTTGGAGTTGTATCCAGGCAAATCAGATACCATTCACAAAATGTCAGCCAGGCATGGTGGCACATGCCTATACTTCCCAGCACTCAGGAGGCTGAGGCAGGAGAATCACTCCAAGTTTGAGGCCAGCCTGGACTGCACAGTGAGTTCAAGGCCAGCCTGAGCTACATAGTGAGACCTTGCCTCAAAAAACCCAAAACAATAAAACAGAGTTTCAAAACAGGCTAGTAGAAGAGTAACAATTAATACATCGTAATTCTTGTCTACATAGTAGTTATTCAGAGTACAAGATATAGGCATAAAATATTATCCAAAGAATATTAGCACAAACCTTTCTTTTCAAGGAGAAACTAGCTGTATAACTATCTTAACTATCTTATATATATATACATATATATATTTTTTTAATTTTCCTTTTCCCTTCCTTCCTTAGCCTCTCCCCATCATAATTCCTCTTTTCTTTTGAACAGTTTCTTCCCAATTTGCAATGTCTATTGTATGTTTTGGTTTTATTGACTCTTTCAGCTTCTCACACTAGGGAAGCAATATGTTTACACATGTGGGTCTGATTTATTACACTTATGAGTACAGTCTCAAGTTGCATGCATTTACCTATAAAAGTCTCAAGTTTATCCTTCTATATGGATGAGTAGCACTCCACCATATAGAACAACATGTTCTTGGGGGCTGGGAATTTAGCTCAGCGGCACAGCGCCTGCCTGGTAAGGGTGAGGTCATGAGTTCAATTCCCGGTACTTGAAAAAAACAAAAAACAGAATAAAACAAAACAAAAAAAGTCTTCTTTATTCATTCCTTAGTTCATGAGCATTTGGGTTGTTTCTGAGATTTAGCTATTGCAAATTGTGCTGCTATGAACATGGGTGTATATATATGGAGATTCCTTAAAAAACTAGGGTTAAGGGTCCCATTCAACCCAGCTATTCCCCTTCTGAATATCTTCCCAAAAGAATTAAAAACATCATACTACAGCGACATATAGACTCAAGTCTTAATAACCACACAACTTGCATTATTCATACATGCCATGTGATAATAGTATGCCTTGTTTAAATAGAAAAGAAAGGCTTAAATTAAAATATTGGTGGCAACGCAAAGAAAAGGAAGATGTAAAACTATCTATGTGTATGTGTAAATACAGGTAAGTGTACATAGATCCTCAGTATCTGTGGAGGATTGGTTTCAGGACCCCTGCAGATATCAAAATCCATGAGCAATTAGTCCTCTGTGCACAATGATGTAATATTTTCATGTAAGTTCTACACATCTTCCTGTGTACTTTAAATCATGTCTAGGTTACTCATTGTACATAATATAGTGAAAATGTTATGTAAATATTTTTATACTGTTTTGTAAAGGGAATGATGACAAGAAAAAAAGACTATGTATTTAATACAGAGGCAGTTTTTAGAAGAATATTTTTAATCTGCAGTTGCTTAAATCCATGGATGCAGAACCCATAAATATGGAAATCTGACCCCATAAAAGGGCCATTTAGAAGTGCTGTGAGTCAGTGACCACTAGGTCTGCACTTGGCAGGAAGACAAATCAGTGGCTGTATTTGCAGTAAATTTTTGTAGAGTTGAGAGCACAAAAACCAGAATATTTAAATTTTTAAAAACTATTACAGTAAAAGAAACATTGCTATTGGTCACCCTCAATCTACCCACCCTATGCACATTTTGAACGCACTCATCCCATAGTTCCGGCCACTTTCTGAAGCAGTTGTGAATATTCTCTTTCCTGAGTGCTTTTATTTGCACTGTCCTCCCTGCTTCAGAGTCCTGAGTCCATTCAAAACTTTCCACGTCATGGTCCTTTTGATTTTAGGGAAGAGCCAAGAGCCACACAGTACCACCATCAGTGAATAAAGTGGACAACATCAAACTGTAATGCACTATTTTTGATCATATCTTGTAAAGATTTTTAGAAAGGAAGGGTTTCAAAACTGCTTCAGCAAGTGGCAGAAAGAATGAAATAATTGCATTTAAAAGAAGAGGGAAAACTTGGGATTCTTGTCTTCTACTGTATCTTCTACTGTAACACATTTTTAATATAGAAATTCACCACATATTTTAATCACTCCTTCTAGTATCATTAATATATTGTATTTAAATGATTGAAATTTAAAGTAAGTTAGTCCACAACCTCAAATCTGTTTTTAACATAGGTGGACATATTTTATATATATTTTAAAAATATGAAACATGGTTTATTTCATTTAGAATACCTGAAGGGTTGAACTTGCAGTTTTAAGATGAATTTCAACTCCATCTTCATTTCAAACATGGCATGTAAAATTGGGAAAGATATAAATAAATTCATGCTCTCAGAAATCAGTATTACAAAATTCGAGGAAGCCACCAATTTAAGGTTGACTATAAATGATTAGAAATTAAATCAACATTGGGTGTCTTCATGTTACATAGAAGATAATAGTTTCCAGAGGAAACATTTTTTAAAGTGGTGCGTATTATTTTTAGAATCTTAATCCTTAATCTTATTGGAATTGTTAACTATAAAAATATCTGAATTCTTTATGATTTTTATAAAGGAAAAACTATTTATCAAGGATTTCTGAAGACTAGTGTAATCTAGTTATCCAGCTATGTTCATTCTGTCTCTTTATCTAGCTTACAGTCTTCTTCAAAAAAATACTGAAAACTTGTCACTGTATATCAGTAAAAAATAATTTCTATCTGATTTTCTTTCAATATTTTAATACCATCCACTTTTCATTGCTTCACTTTTAACTATTTTTTCTATCTTGATTTTAACTTTCATTTGGTAGACATTCAAACTGCTCTGATTTTACTAGTTTAAATTAGAGCAGTGAAGAGTATTTGGAATACAACCTGAACTAAGAGTCTATCTATTACCTACAATTATGCTCTAGTTAATTAACATCCCAATAATACCAAAACAAAGCAGGGATTAAGGCAGGAGCTTTAATAGAGACAGAGGGAAATCTTATAACAGTAAAGAGAATAACCTACTAGGAAAATAATATCATTCTAAGTTTGTATACATCCAATAATATAACTTTAAATTGTATAAAATAATAATGGACAAAGCTCAGTGGGAAAAAGTACAAAACCACATCATAGATACTTTTATAAATCCCTCTAACAAGACAATACAAATAGCAGACAGATTATTACTGTCAGTATAGAAAATCCTAGCAAGAGAATTAACACACTGGAACAACCCAGCATAAACAGAAGAGTTCATCCTAGCGTTATCATAATACAAATTCTTATCAAGTACTTGCACAATAAAAGTAAAAAAAAAACCATGGTGCAAGAAAAATAAGTCTGCTTCTATTTTCAGGTGACAGGACTGTAATCACAAAATATGAAGGCCTACACACCTGAATCAATCCCAGATCAATTACAGAGCTACCTATGAAATTTAAATTACAAAGCAAAGAAAAACATGGCACTATATCTTCATATCTTCCATATCTCTGGAATAGGCAAAGATTCTTACATGGGAGATAAAAGGCACTAAAGTAAAGAGGAGAAAAGGTAAATTGGCCTGCACTAAAGTTTAAATTTTCTTTTCCCTAAAAGTCATTATTATGTTAAATATAAATGAGAGCAAAATAACAGATAGATAATAGGAAATAGGGAAGTCTTTCTCAAATAGGAAAGAGATGAAAAGATAGAGGAAGAAGGAGGGAAAAGAGGAAGAGGAGGTGGAAAAAGGAAAACTGAAGGAAAGGTGAAAATAGAACTTTTGTAAACGGGAAGGGAACCAAGACTTGGAAGAGGGATGGGAGAAGTAGATGACAAAAAAAAAGAATTTTGTTCTGTATAGGAACCAGTTCCCCACAAGAAATGTAATCATATGCACTGCAAACATTCTAAAAATAAAAAGAGGAAAAAAGTAAAAATGGGTAAACTACTAGGGATGCACACAAAAAAGTAAGCTATGATTAAAAAGTGAAAAAAGTTTTGAGGTACAAAAGGAAATTTTCTATGTACCTATTTTCAAGCAATTCACACCCCAAATTCAAAAAGAACTTAATAAAATTCTTAAAAAAGGAGTGATAATCCAAGAGGTAAATTAAGCATAAAGTGTGAAAGAGCTCTTGACAAAATTGTATATACCAGTAGCCAATAAATAAATGAAGATGGTGATAAGTTGATTTGTTTGTTAGGCTATTGCAAATTAAAACTAAGGAAAGACATCACTGTAGATTAGCTGTGTCGTTAAAGTTAAGAGGAAACCATGTAACGTCCTGAGGAAGAAGGAAGGGGGCTGAGATTTATGTTGGCTACTGAGAGTGTAAACTGGAGCAGCTACTGCAAAAACTATTTGGCAACCTTTAGTGTAGTTAAATATGTATTCTATAAGTTAGAGGAATTCCAGCCCTACATATATCCCAAACAGAAATGTATACATATGCTCAACAACAAACATAGTTGAATATATTTGTAGAAATAGTATTTGTAATAAACAGGAAACAAACCAAAGAACCACCTACAACAGAAAGTTATTTATAGGTTTGTGTAAGAAGATCCTACATAGCAGGAAAATGAATGAATTACAGTGGCATATGTCAATCTCACAGACACAGTGCTGAATGAAAGAAAATAAAATACTCACTATGAGTACCCTTCCTTGAAGTTTGAAAAACAGGATACACTGATCTATGGTAAAGCACACTGAATTTAGCAATAGCCATCAGAACAAGGAGGCTGGATCTGGGAAGGAGTTTTTACGATTCTTTTATGGTTTATTTATTTTTACCTGGTGGCTGGTATCTTGGGAAGGCACATTTTGTGAAACTAAATTGAGTAGTACACTATGATTTGTACTCTGTTGTATAAAATAGCAACAAATTTTTATTAAAAAGCAAAACTAAAGCACCATGCATCCCACTACCCAAAAGAAACCAACAATAAATAAATAAATGAAATAAATAAATAATAAATAAACAAATAAATAAATGACACTTTATTAAGGGTCCCAATATTTAAAATGTCCATTAACTAGAAATGAACATTTGTAAAGCAGTGGTAAGCCTACTGTTAAAATTTCAAATAAAAATATATAGCACTAAATTCCCATTTGAAATTTTAAATAACATGATAGAGGATTTAGTAATCCCCTCTCTCTCTCTCCTTCTGACACATGCACAGTACATGTATCCCTGTTTGTGGTGCCCAAGATGATTAAATTAATTAATGCCTGGATATCAATTAATATTTTTTTGTTTTTGCTTTTGTCTTTTTTTGTTCTTTTTGAGACAGGGTCTCCCTATCCAGTTCAGGCTGGCCTTGAGCTGACTTTGTAGCCCAGATTGGTCTTGAACTCGCAATGATCCTCCTGCCTCAGCCCCCGAAATGCTGGGATTACAGGTGTGTGCCACCACACCCGGCTCAATTTATATTTTAAACATGTGACTAAACTCACAACACTATTTGATAAACAAAAAATGAGAAAAATGTTATGACTTTGCAGATATTCTAAATAATTAAAGTGATAATATCCCATTGACAATGTAGCTACTAATTCATGACAAAGCCCATTAAGCCTAAGACTTTGATAATTAAAAAAAAATATATACAAACTAAGGTCATTAGGGTCTAAAAATTTAAAAATAGGGTGTGATATAAATATTTAAGGTAAAGAAGGATATAATAAAGTTAAGAGGGGCTGTGTTAATTTTCTATTATGACAGAAAATTATCTCAAATTTAGCAGTTTAAAAATAGCACAAATGTATTCTGTCATAGCTTCAAGGGACAGCAGTCCAGATACCAAATAGCTGCATTCTTACCTGAGGTCTCCCTAGATAGGAGTGAGTTGCAGGGAGCTCCTGCCTAAGGCTCTGGGCCGTCTTTCCAGCCCGTGGGCTGGTGAGAAGACTCATTTCCTTCCCGCTACAGGACAGAGTGCCCACGCTTCTTGCTGGTGTCTGCTGAGGACTGGTCACAGCTGCTCGAGGTCACCCCTATTCTTTGTTAGGTGGCCTTTTCCATAACATGGCAGCTCTTCAAGGCCAGGAAGAGAAGTGCTTCCTGCAGTAGGCTTCTATGAGCCTTCCCTCCAGAAAAAAACAAAAACAAGAGTATGGGAAACCCAGAGCCTTCACACTGAGCTACATCCTTAGTCCTTTTTTATTTTGAGGGGTCTCCCTAAGTTGCCCAGGCTGGGCTTAAAGTTGTGATCCTCCTGCGTCAGCCTCCTAGAGTGTATCTTTTATAATATAATCTAAAAAAGGAAATAACTATATCGCTGCATTCATAGTCCTGCCTGTATCTACAGTGTGGGGATTTGGAGACCTGTATACCCTTAAGTGAGGGGCTTGGGGGCCTTTTGGAAACCTGCTGACCACCAGTACACAATAATCATACATAAATCCCCAACATAAGGAACACATTTAATTAACTTAAAAAATCCACTTGGTTCAGACATGAATATTAGAAAGAAACGTAAGAGATACAGTATTTAAAGGAAAACCAACAGGAGAAATTGTAATAGCTCAGTGTTGGAAATTACACAAACCAAAACCACGTAAACACAAAATTATGCAAATTTAATATCATCGCCCCCAAAGTGTAACATGCAACTTTTTCTTATGGTGGTTAGACACAATGTGAGACTCACCCACTGAACAAGTTTTTAAGTGTACAAGGCCGTACTGTTTACTGCAGCCACGATGCTATACTGCAGATCTCTGAGCTTATTCATCCTGTATAAATGAAACTTTATCCCAAGCGAACAATATGCAATTTACAAATAGAAAGAAGCCCATTTAGCTTGCAAATCTTTGGACTTTTTATCCTAAAATAGCTATTATGAAAGAAATAACCCCCGCAAGGTTCTTATTGAATGTTTCTAATTTTTTGCAAAAAGTAATAATTATGCTGGAACTCATTTGCAGAAGAGTAGGAAGAAGGATATTGTAATTATGGTACCTGTGAAATATAAACTGTCACTGAAACTGTTTAGTAACTGCAAGCACTTACGCACATTTCCGAACCCAAATTCTATTCAACATTTCTGAAAGGAAACCTAACTTTCTCTTCCCAGTAACTACTTCCTAATCTGTGTATTTCTATTCGCGGCATCCTCCTCCTCCCAGGCACTAAGAATAGAAACCTCGGAGTCATTCTCCTTGCCCTTCGCTTCCTTATCCCCATACCAATGCAGTTACTAAGTTATCTCTCTCCACTTGTTCACTGAGCAAACATTGACCAAGAGCCTGTGCCACCCCCTGAAGCTGCCACCTTGGGGAGGCCAGGTTTACACAGTTTCCCTTTATTTCCATTCTTACTTCCTTTGTGCTTTGTGTGAAAGCCTCCTGATAAGTTCGCTTGATTCTAAACCCTCCTTGCATCTAATTCATTCTGCGTACCGCTGCTGGACAACTCATTCATTCCTCATTCACTCAGTCATTCATTTACTCGGTGGTGCCTCTGTTAGGTGCTTTCTACACGCTCAGAGTACAGCAGTAAACTAGCCAAGGAAAGCCCTGTCCTCGGGGAGAATAGGTACTAGTGCTAGAAGGAAGTTACACACGTAAAAGAATAGATTTTACAAGATCTGGGAGTGTGGGTCATTCTATAAAGTCACTTTCACTATGTCACTTGGCCTCAGCCTTCAGTGTCCTTCAATGCTTGATATGTAAGTCTTTGGTATCTAGGGCTGTCTTCAATTTGCCTTTGCCGTGTTCGACCACTTTTTACGGATCATCCTCTTTCAGCATCTCATGTCAGCACCTTCGTGCCTCTGCCTCCCGTTTTCTCTTCCTCTGGTCATCTTCCTCTCCACTCTGCTGCTACTCAGCTATCAAGAGTAAAGATCGAGTCTCATGGGTTGTGAAGTCTTCCTGCTTCAACCCAAAGTGCTTTCCCTCTTCTGACTTCCCGTTGTGCTTACTCTCTGTAATCTTTTTTCAAAATAGATAGATATACAGTCTAGTAATCTAGCCAGCTGCTTCCCTGCAAGCGTATATGTGTCTAATGTTTCACTGGATCTCCAGCTCCTCAGGACATCCATTACTGCAATTGTTAAATGTAAATATGGATAAATTCTCCTTTCAGAAGAAGAGCTATCACCTGTCTAATACGTAGCCCCTTTAAATAATTAAAATTATTGGCTTAAAATCTCAGATTTTTAAGCCATTTCACATTTAATTTTACCTCACAAAAAGTGAAGAATACTTCACATAGAGAAAAACTTGCAATTCATGACCACGAGTAGCAAAAAATACCAACTCTGGAGAAAAGATGTCTTAACAGAGATACTGCAGGAAGTCTGTGAAAGTAGCAAAGCCTCTGTCCAGCAGTTTTGTAACCTGTGGAGTGTAGCCTACCCACGCCTTGGACCCTGCAGCCCCTCACTCCCTGAGAAAGATTTGCAGCGAGCACTAACACGGCCAGGTGCTGTGCTCAGCACTGTCTGAGTGTCATCTCCAAGCTTCCTTTAGATCTCACAGAAGCCATGGTCAAGTGTTGTTTCAGTTGGAGGAGCCCAGTCTTCCATTGCCAGAAAAATGGTACTCTATATCTGGGCAATCTCCAACAACAACAAAATTCTTGACAAAATGTAACAGATTTCCTTTAGAATGCTCATGCTTGCAAGAAAGTAAAAGGAATCTCAGAGGTCAAATGTAAACAGAAAGTGAAAAACTGGAGCCCAGTGGGCGGTCTGGGAGCTGGAGGGGCTCCGGAGAAAAACCCATGCTTGGCCAAACAAGGCCTCAGTTTGATTCTAGGCATTGAAATGAAAAGAGGGAAGGGTGAACTGATTACAGAACATGAGACATAACGTTTATTTATTTATTGTCTTTTCGAGACAGGGTCTTGCTATGCACTTCAGGCTGGTCTTGAGCTCACTTTGTAGCCCAGGCTGGCCTTGAACTCACAACAATCCTCCTGCCTCAGCCTCCTGAGTGCTGGGATTACAGACATGTGCTACTACACCCAGCTTGAGACATAATATTTTTAGAAATTTAATTTGTAAATGCTGTTGTTAAAACCTGGCACAGGGCTCAGACCATAGTACAGTGGTAGAGTGACTGCCTAGCATGTAAAGGAATAAGCTTTAAACAGTGATGAAAAGGTTTATCAAAGAAATGTGTCCACTGCCCCAAAATAAAACAATCAATTGAAAAATAAAAATAATTGTTATAAGTTTGGCACGGTGTTGCACACCTGTAGTCCTAGCCACTCAGCAAGGTGAGGATAGGAGGGTAGCTTGAGCCCAAGACTTTGAGCACAGCTCAGGCAGCATAGCGGTCCAGTCTGTTAAAGAAAAATAATTGTTGTGGGGGCAGTAAATCACTTTTTTAATGAAAATTAATTACAGAGTTTGTTTCCTTTAATAAGTCTCGGAATCTTCTTGATATCAGAAGAATATAACAGTAAGACTTTCTAGCTGCAAAATATAAAGAAAATAATACATCTAACCCCATGACCTCAGTCAGAATGTGCAGGAAATAGGAACACCACTGCATAATGTATTTAAGAAACTTCAGGCCAAAATATTCTCATGTTATAGTTAATGTTAAATTGCCAAAGACCATAATTTTATTTGAGGAAGGCACATTTTAAATAAGTCAGGCTATAAACATAAGTCATAAAAGTGTAGCTGACTAGGAAAAGACTAGCACCATAGTTTTTCAACCTTCTCTATTTCACTTGATCTTTCAAACCAAATATCCTCAAAATGCTTTTCCAATTGGTCTACGTATCTCAAGAAGTATAGCGGGCTGGGGATTTAGCTCAGCGGGGGCTGGGGATTTAGCTCAGCGGCAAAAGCGCCTGCCTGGCAAGCGCAAGGTCATGAGTTCGGTTCCCGGTACTGGAGAAAAACCAAAAAAAAAAAAAAAAAAAAGAAGTATAGAAACTTAATAGATACCCTCCTTATAGAGCATTAACACCTTATTCAATAATCTTAGCACTCTGGGAAGCTGAGATCTGAAGATCACAAGCTAGAGCCCAACCTATGCATTTGAATGACGTAGTGAGATTCTGTCTCCAAATCAAGGACTGAATATATATCTCAGTGTGAAGGCTCTGGATTCAATCCCAAATACCACAAAAAATACATAAAAATATTTACACCACTTACCAAATTACAGATTCATAAACTCCCATCAGCTTTAAAATTTATTCATACTAAAGCAAATAAAGAAATGGGAAAATATAAAATCATTTCTAACACTTCAACGCAAAAGAATAAAGTACTGTAACCCTATCCACGAACAAAAGCCTAATTATCTTTGCTATCACTATCAAATTCTGTAAATAAATTGAAGAATTTTGACAGTTTGGGTGATGTAAAGAGTTGTCTAGATAACAGAGATTCTAAAACTGAATCACTTGAGCTACTATAACAAATTACCATAGCCTGAATGGTTTATTTCATGGCATCTTGAAGGCCGGAAGTCTAATATCAAGCCACCAGAATGAACAAGTTCTTGTGAGGGGCCTCTTCTAGCTACTGTAGCAGACCACCAACTTGAAAAAGGACTCAAGCTCTCTCTTAACTCTTACAGGAGCACTAATCACATCCCTGAGTGATCTATTCTCCTGACCTTAAGTATCCTAACAATCTCCAACCCTCCTGCAGTACCAACATACTGGGACTAATGTTTCATCGTAGTAATTTAGGAGAAGCACATACCCTTATTCCATGAAAAAAAGCATTTTCCTTTTTCAAAAACGCTTTGTAATCTCATGTAAAATGTTTTCGGTTATTTCCAAGTGGTAGTAAAGTTCCTCACATCCCAAATATTAGGCTTATATAAATGTGCAGTGTTCTTCAACCCATTAGCATAACCTTCAATTACATTTTTTTAGTCTGTTCATTCTATTTCTTATAGACCTTTGTTAATCAACTTTGCTTCAGTAACAAAAGATGATGGAATTCTGTTATTTATAACAATAGCTTATTTACTGCTTATATTACATGTTGGCTAGCATGCTTAATTGTTTTTCTTTTCTGCATTTTCTTATTCTTCAACCCTGATTGAAAGAATAGTCTCTGTCTGGAACATTTTATTCTTATGGCAATGGCAAACAGCAAGATGGTTGGCAGAAATATCAAGTGACATGTCACTTTTGTGTACATATAATATTATTTTCTTCTTAGAGGCTTTTTGCCGTCATGCTCAGAAGAGCTTTATGAGAATGTGACATTTGAGCACACGTAAGGAGGGGAAGAACTGAGCTGGCAGGGTCTGGTGCAAGTATTTCATGCAGAGAGTATAGTAAATCTAAAGGCTTTGGGGTAACATGATCCTTGGTGCAATGAAAGCCTAGCAAGATCTTCTGTGTGACAGGACCATGGTTGAGGGGAGCAGGTATGTGGCAGAAGCTGAGGTTTAAGAGAAATAGCTCATGTCATGTAGGGCTTGTTAGATCACATGAAGATGTTTGCATTTTCTTATGTATGATGGGAGAATTTTTTCTAAGAATATATGAAGTGACTTGATTTACATTTTATAAAGGTCACTTAAGGGATAATGTGTGTTGGATACATAGTGTGAATGTCTTTAGTCACTTTCTGGGCACTGAGACACTGTATCTGACACCCACAACTTGAAGGAGGAGAGATTTAGCTCCAAGGCGGAAATGGCAGGGGCAGGGCAGGGGGAGGGGAGCTGCTCACATCATAGTGGTCAGGAAGCCCAGAGAGAAGGGAGGAGTTGGAAGGGAGACAAGCTCATCCAAGTTATGCTCCCAAGAACCTGCCTGTTCTGCCCAGACCCCGACTTCTCCAGCGAGTCATAGTGCCCCCATGACCCAGTCACCTTCCAAAGGTCTCTCTTCTGAGCACACGAGAGTTCTGAGAGGCACTGAGAGAGCCCAGCCACGGACGCTGCCCATTTGAATGAGCCCACCCGCTCTCTTAGAGAAACACAGGTTTCCTTTTACTTCGGTCACAAGCAGTTCCCTGAGGACACGTCAGCAGGTTACACAGGCCAGTCAGCAAGCCACAAGCCCAACATTTCTCAGAACCACCCCCTCAAAAGCTCGCCCCAAAATGCTTTAAAAAGAAAAGAAGCCTTCTAGCCTGTGAGAGTCACCTTCTCTGTTCCGCTCCCATAGAGAGGTCCCTCTCAAGTTTAGCAGTAAACCTACTTTGAGTGCCTAGTTCACATCCTCTCTTTTCCACTCCATCAATCTTGATCTACACAGTGACAGTGAGCCAAAGTGGAAATAAAGACATGCTAGAATATTCTATCATAGTAATCCAAGCAAGAGGTAATGGCAGTTTAGGCTGGGGTGGCAGCAATCATGATTGCAATATAATAAACCACAGTGATTGGTCCCAACGTCTGTATCCTTGTGAAATTTACTTTTCCTAATCCCAGTCCCCAGGATTGCAATATCAGGAGGTAGGGCCTTTTGAGAGATGATTAGGTCAGCAGTGTGTGGTACCCTCGTGAATGTGATTAGTGTCCTTACAATAAAAAGTCCCCAGGAGGGGCTGGGGATTTAGCTCAGTGGCAAAGCGCCTGCCTGGCAAGTGCAAGGTCGTGAGTTTGGTTCCCGGTACTGGAGAAAAACCAAAAAAAAAAAAAAAAAAAAAAAGTCCCCAGTGAGCCAGCTTGTCCCCACACAAAGTGAGGATGCAAGGAGAAGGTACCAGCTATGAGATAGGCACCAAACCTTCTCTCTTCATGTTGGACTTCCCAGCCTCCAGAACTGTAAGAAATAAACTTTGTTGTCTATAAGCCACACAGTTTGGGTATATTGTTATCAGAACCCAAATGGACCATGACATATACCACGTATTTTGAAGGTGGAGCTGACAGGACATGCCGTTGAATTAAGTGTGGGATGTAAGAAAGAAAGAATTCAGTGTTATCAAGGTTTTTGGCTACTAGGTGAGTGGTGACACCATTAACCACATGGGGACAATAAGGATACCGATCCTGATGCTGATACGTGTAGTAAATTTGAGTTTTCTATTTTGGATATGCAATATTCAAGTGAAGTTCCAAGGGACAGTTTAAACGAAGAGAAGATGCTAAAGTTAGAGGTATTGGGGGAAATACATATATACTTCATGGGCTGAGAATAAATCCTTTAGGAAAAACAATAGAGAGTGAAAAAAGCCAAGGATACTCCCAGCACTCCTCCCATCATTTGGAACTTGGAAAGATGGAAATTTCTGGCAAAGGATTCTGAAGCCAGTGACTTAAGAGTGTGACCTTTTGGACACTGAGAAAAAATTTCTAGAAGGAGGAAGGAGGAAGACATCAGTTTTAGATGCCACTGAAAGGTTGTGGTGATATGTGCCACCTAGACTTTATTAACTGCAGCTTAGAATGGGGGCATAAAATTTATGTTCTGTATTAGGTTGGTCAAAATAGTACTGTGTGAGTATTGTGACCAAATGACAGTGATGTTTGGAGCATGTCTAGAGGATTAAGAATAAGATGCTGAAGCGTCTTTTTTTTGGCCATTTGAAATATGATGAAAGGAACCAGAATTTTTCATGTGAGACATTTTTCCTGGAAGACTTATTTGTAAGCTTCAGATACTTTAAGGATTCTATATTCACAAAATAAACTCATGAATATTTATAGCTACTGCTGAGTCTTATGGACATCATCTCACTGAAAATGTTCAAATTGTCCTCCAAGGTGTGAAACTGCAGTCCTGGGGACTGAACTCAGGGACACTGAACTGAGCCATATCCATAGATTGTATATAGTCTCAGTAAGTTTCCCAGTCTGGGCTCAAGTTTGTAATCCTCTTGCCCTGGCCTTCTAGGGTGCTAGAATGACAGGTGTACCCCCATATGCCCCGATTACAGTGGTAGACTTTGTAGAAAGTCTTTTGTAGTGGCCAGGAGTTTTGCTAGTTGAATGCTAATGTCCTTTTGAAGAATGAAAACCTGCTCAGACTCAGATTTTTATTTTCATGATGGTCTTCTTTATTCAACAACCTTTAGCATCTGCCTATTTGCCTTAAGACGGAAGCCAAATACCCAGATTAGCTTTAGAATTGTTTCATAAACTAGTTCTAATTGGCCTCATGTTGTTTTTTGATGACAGATTTTCTGCTGTTAAAGTTGGCCTCTTTGTTCTCTACTGCCAACGAATATTCACCTTGTGTCTTTACCTTTCTTACCTCTGCTTGGGAGATTTATTCTCTCTTCTTTCACTGTGAAAGGAGTTAATGGGAGCTCAAGAAAAAGCTTTGCACTTGTACTCCTAGGAACAGCCAGTTTTTTCCCTAAACTGGCGGTACAGTCATCTATACTATTCACGTTAACAATTGTCTACTGAATTTTACAAAGTAGCATATTACTAGGTTACCATTTTCTGCGCGATAGCTCATTCTCCCAGCAATTGATCAAGGTAATAGACACAGTTTATTGAACTCCTTTCTTTTCTGCTGTCTCTTTACTTTAGATCTCATGAAAACCTCCTAACAAGAGACAGCAGCTGTCAGTGTCACACCGTGCTCATTTTGTTGCCTTTCTAGTGCTCAATATGAAGTCTGTTTTTGGCAACATCCTTCTAGAAGCTTTCTCCCAACTCTGACCAGTGTTAAGGAATCCAAAAACAATCTTTACCAATCGGAGAGGAGTTGAATGAGTACTCCTAGCTACCTCACTCCTCATGTGGGATAACTCTAAGGTGTGTTTTAGGCAGTCTTCTATAGCAGCGGTCCCACAACCTTTTGGGCACCAAAGACTTGTTTTGTGGAAGACAATTTTTCCACAGACTTGGGTGGGGCAGAATGACTTCAGGGTGATTCAAGTGTATTACATTTATTGTGCAGCCAAACCTCCCTCCTAATTATAATCTGTATTTGCAGCTGTTCCACAGTGATAGCATCACTGCCTCAGCTCCACCTCAGATGATCAGGTAGTAAGCATGTCCAAGATCCCTCGCATGCACAGTTCCCAGTAGGGTTTGTGTTCCTATGAGACTCTAATCCGCTGTTGAACTGACAGGAGGCAGAGCTCAGGTGTAAATGTGGGCAATGGGAAGTGGCTTGAATGCAGCCGAAGCTTCACTTATTTGTTGGCTGCTCACCTCCTGCTCTGCAGCCCAGTTCCTAACAGTGGTTGGAACAGGTTGGAGGCCACTATTCTATAGCTTCCTCGTAAGAGTGACCCTATACCCTTTCTTGGCTTTCTCCCCTTACTATCTCACTTCCGCTCTCTGCAAAAGTGTTTCTAGGGATCATCTCCCAATAAACAACTTACAATATAATTCTAGTCTCAGGGCCTGCTTCTAGGGAACCCAAGCTGAGAAAAAGGTATTTCTATCCCTGCATATAACAGATATGAGACTCAAGAGAGGTTAAATAATTTGACCAAAGTTATAAAGTCAGTAGTGGCAGAAGTGGGATCCCAAACACAATGGGTATACCACAGCATTCGAGATTTGGAGCTGACTTACTGTGTCCAAATTATTACACTGAATCACTCTGCGGTCAAGAGAGACTCTGGCAACTGAATACAAAAAGCATGAAAATTCAACTTAGTTCAGTTTTTCTTCCTTTGTATAATTTAGTGTTAAATGCTTATTTTACTTTATTTTTGTTTTGTTTTGTGGATGTTGGGAATTGAACCTAGAGCCTTGGGCATGCTAATTAAGTGCTCTACCACTGAGCTACACCCCAGCCCACCATAAATTTATGTGGCTACTTGATTAAATACTTACCTCCCTACCTAAGGTGTGCATATTCATGGGAGCAAAGACAACACCTGTTTTGGCTCACCCTCGTTTTCTAGCACTTGATAAATATTTGTAAGTGGAATCAGAGACATAGTGGAAGGCAGGAGTAAGCAGGATGTCTAAGGTAGAGAAGCAACAAGAAAGGGAGGGAGGCACTGGCAGCAGAGTCAGAATTAGTAGCAGAAGGGACTGTGCTGGTGGAAACAGAGTGAAACACTACAGAGCGACTTGAGTCATGGGAATAGTATAGTGACTGAAGGAGATAATAACATGGTCCTATTTCTCAGACATGAACACAAATTTGCCTGCTAGCTCCCCAGAGCTGCTTCTGGATCCTGAACAATAACAGTTATTACAGTTCCCTGTGACACTGGACATGCTATCGTGGAGCACTTTTGTTGTTCTGCTTTACTTTCCCAGAAATACTTTTAGCAGACACTCATCACTTGAGGTGAATTTATGACATCTGTGGAGCTCAAAAGACTTACAGATCTGTCAACTGAGAATAATACTCTTGCATTGTTCTACAGGATTGTGAAAGAGACATTGCCCTTTCAAAATTTGAAAAATTTATATAAATATAAGGCATGACTTTTGGATCACTTTTAATGAAAATATTTTATTAAATTACTTCTGAAGAATGCATTATGAAGTTCATGGTAGTTTTTCTTAAATTTTTTCCATGTTGCTGTTATTGTGCTAGTTTATGTCCAAGGCAGAGCCACTTTTGCTTCTATTATATTTTTTGGCTCAAAACATATGTTATAGAAAGAACAGACTGAGAATGTGTTAGAATCAAGTTATAATTAAATAATGATGCAAAACCACTCCTCTGGTCAGCACAGCTCTGAGACAAAGTGCATTACTGAGAAATAATGAGCTCTCATCCCAGTCACACTGTGATTAACACTGAATACACTTCTTCGGCATTTGTGTAAATGGCCTAGTAGGTCATAGAATAGAATAAATTAAATGTAAACACTCAATTATAACATTCCAAAGTACCTGTTTTTAAAAGAATAGTCTGTCTCTCTCCCAGTCTTCTTTTTTCCTTTCTTTCTTTCTTT
>NW_004955418.1:23898037-23903614 GCF_000276665.1 Chinchilla lanigera | reverse complement strand
TTTTTCTTTTTTTCTTCTTTCCTGCCTTCTTTCTTTCTTCCTCTCTCCCTTTCTTTCCTTTTTCCTTTCTTTCTCCTGCATTATTTTGAGGGAATGTGAGGAAGGTCTATCCCTTTTTAGGCTCAAAGTTGCAAAGATGAAAGACTTTGCTTTGACAAGACAGCCCCAGAATACCATGCTCCAGAATGGCAGCATAGATTCCATAGGAGGTTCTCAACCAGATTTCAGAAGAAGGCCTGGGGTGCCAGGCAGTATACTCCTGAGAGGATAGTATGTAAAGCTGTGATAATGAATTTGAAATTGCAGTGGAGATTTAGAGGTTGTGGGAAAAGCCAGGAATATGTACCACCTGAGGAAATCTGCAAGGATTGAGCAAAGCCAGCCCAAGAGAGATACCATGAGAGCTACAGCCACCAAGAGCAACGGTAGAGGGTGGAATGCCCAAGATCTGTGGAGCTTACATCTTACCACAGATTGCCCTGGCTGCTGGATGTGGAAATGCTGGGTTTAATGTTTGCCCTGCTGAATTTCAGTCTTGCTTTTGTTTCATTCCTTTGTATACTACTATTTCTATCTTTTGGAATGTGAATGCTTATTCTATGCCATTTGATATTGGAAGTGTTTAACTTTCTTTTCACTTTTATAGAACTCACAGCTAAGAGTTTACCTTAAATATCAAAAGAGACTTTGGACTTGGAATTTCCAGCAATGCTGAAACTGTTAGGACTTAAGTAAATTTTACAGATGGCCTAAATACATTTTTCATAGAGACATACATGAATCTTTTGGAGGGTAAGGGTAAAATATTATGATTTATATCTAGAAGTCACCCCCCACAAAGTCTCATGTGTTCATAGATGGGGCTTTAGAAGGTGACTGGATTATGGGCTGTGACACTTGCCAGTGAGTTAGTCAACTGACAAAATTTTTTAATGTACAAAAGCCATTCATTCCATTTAAGCACTTGCATAGTTATGGGGAGTAACAGGACTGCAGGTGACACAGGTCACCCAAAATGGGTGGTAAAAGACTAACTCCTAAAAACCCAAACTCTTATCAAGGATTGATTTAATTTTAACAACAAATATAAGGTATCAAATCCCCCTTCTCAGCTTGACAGTGTATCTAAGGCACACCTGTCAGGTAAAAACATTTTTACAATTTGGTGGTCCCAAGTTTAAAAAAAAAAAAAAACCATCTCACAGAAGGAATAATATGAAAGCAGCTCAAGAAATACACTAGCAAGGGAAAATATATGGGGAAGAAGAAATATGTAGCTTTGATTTAATGGAAGAAACCAAGAAGAGAGTGGTCTACATGGGAAAATGTGCCTTTGGGGAGGGAGATTTAGCATAGGCATCTGTGACTTGATTCTCCCTCCAGTTCCTGAATAAAAATGACATCTTATACTCACTTATACTTCGCGGCTTATACAGCACTTATATACAGCACTTATACTTTGCGGCTCCAGACACTTACCTCATTTAGCTCTATTCCGTACTTACTCTACCCTTTACTGAAAGAATTCTGAAAAACTTGGGAATATGCTTAAAAAAGATAATCACACATTATATTTCCCTCTCAGTGGCTACTATATACCTGGGTTTGTTAATAGAAAATTCATGAGAAAAATTTAAATGTAAGTCTATAGCTTTACTGAATTAAGTACTGTAGTTAATATTTAGAAAATGCCCACTTTGGGGGCCAGTACTATTATTGGTGATACCTACTATGGAGGGACAGCTGAACAAAGTCAGTTTGTCTCAAAACCAACATTGAATCAGTCTCAGGGCTGAGAGGGAAAGCATGGGAATCTAAAATCACAAGTGCAGATATATCTAGGATTCTTGTCTTTTTGGATCCATGCTTCCTTTAGTGTCTTTATCCTTATAAATGTCCTAACCATGTACTGCACTTGCATGATACTGTCTTCTGATACAGAAGGAATCACCCAAGGCTCTTGGGGATTCCAGGAGAAATCAGATACCCTGAAGGCTGAATGCATGTGTCACTGCAGTGTGACCACAGAAAAGGTGTATCTCCCCCCTTATTTTATTCTCCTCCTTGATCACATCTTCTTTGTCAGCCTCTCTGATGAGCCAGGAGGACCTTGGGGCCAACTGAGGTGGGAGGGCCCAGACTGGTGCATGGATGGATTTATAGGTCAAGGTGATGCTGGGAGATGAAGCCCGGGTTGGAGGGGGTGGGTCACTGGGGGTGTGGCCTGAAAGGATATATCTCTGGGTTCCTCTCTGATCACACACTGCTTCCTGCTGCATGCCATGAGCCGGTTTTGTCTCCCATACTCTGCTACCAGGTTGCCCAGCATTGGAGTACCTTGACAAACATCTACAAACTGTGAGCTAAGGTAAACCTCTCCTTTCTTAATTTGTGGGTATCAGGTACTTTTTCCCAGTAATGAAGAAAGTAACTAAGATAATTACTATAATAGAAATATATAAAATGTTTGAAAATACCTCATAAAAATATGTGGTAACCTCTTTATATGAGGACTGTATCAAATTGAGCATTAAATATGAGCTTTACTAGGTTGATTTACAATGGACAATGTGATTTGAAATTGATTTCTGAGGATGTGAACTGACGTAATCCAGTGCTTTTCTTCTTTTTAAGGTAAAGGCCTATTCAAGGCTATGTGTCAAGAATATCTAGAACTAGGCTAGATAAAAATATAGACCACAGGTCATAATTTTTGTAGCTACATAAACTAAAAGTTTTGTAGACACACACACCTAAAGTAACTAGAAAACAAAATAATTCATTGTATAATAGATATTAGACTATACTAAATATTGACCTTTAAAGGCTAAAATTTTTTCAAAGAAAAGTTAAATCTAGGTTGACTTGACCAGGGCTCTCAGGTAGATGGTGTTTGAGCAATTAGAGAAGATGACTGAAAAATAACCAAGAGCTGGTAATAACTTTTCATTTCACAGCCACGTATTCCAGAATTGATGGTGGTGAGGACAGGACCGTCGAAGACTGGCATGCTAACACACTATAGGTGGCAAAGCATCAGCTATGTGAAAATTTTGAGGGGATGTTGTACTTGGGGCTGCACAGTAGGTACTTTGATGATCTCATAACTCAGAAAAAATTGTCCTTAGGCCGCCATATGAAGCAGTACATTATTATTATCTTTTTTTTTTTTCCCCCCTCTGGTACTGGGAATCGAACTCATGACCTTGCACTTGCCAGGCAGGTACTTTTGCCGCTGAGCTAAATCCCCAGCCCCCCATTATTATTACCTTAAGGATTATCAAAGTACTTTATTCTGCTCTTTCTCATTTCCTAAACTGTTTTGTAGAATAGCACAAAGCTTAGCAACTCCCTCCACGTCTCTTAGCCTATCCATCCTCATGAAGGACATCTGTTCTTTAAGCATCTTTAAGGTACTGCGTATCTCCTTCTTGATTATAATCGAATATAGTGGCTCCCAAATTGATGTATAGTCACTGGGAAGGCTTGTTAAAACATAGATTGCTGCACAATTTCTGATCTAGGACTGAGAACCCACATTTCTTACAAGTTCCTAGGATATTGCTGGTCTGAGTTTATTAATTGGAATTCTTAAATCCCAGCTCTTGCAAATAACTCACTTTTCACTCTCCCAGTTGATACCCTGTGTAACAGGCAAGTGCTATTCCTTAATCAAGTTTGAGGGTCATCAATGAAATTTTCTCCTTTTTTCTGGGTTTCAACTTCAGCGCTCTGCCATCCCCAACGTGCTTTTATGTGGGTTTGATCATCCTCAGCAGGGAAAACAATGACCTCGAAGATCAGTAGTTAATGGTATTCAGTATGGAAAAAGAAAAGCGCAATATAAGAATCCCCAGGGACAAATCACTAGTACTGTGATTTCACACAATGGTAATTACTCCATTTATATGAATACATGTACAATATCTGCCGTTTAACACTGGGGTGGTGCGTCCATGGAATGAATTAATTTTCTGTGGAAAACTTTCGGAAAATTTGCGTATGTACTGGATAGATACAAACTTTTTCCTTGTGATTCCTTGAGCAAAAGTTTGACAGCTATGTACATTAAGTATTACAAGTAATCTACAGATGACTTCATGTGTATGACAAGATGTGGGTAGGTTATAGGCAAGACTACGCCACTTTATATACGGGACTTGATCATTCTCAGATTTCAGCACCCACGCAGGTCCTGAATGGTATCCCCGAGGATACTAAGGGACAACTTTAATTATAAGCAACAGCTATAATTATATATATGACAAGAATCCCCAGTCCTTGGCTATAGTAAGGGTGAGATCTGAGTGTACTGGTAATTTTGGAAACTGCAGGTCACCGGCAATGGGGACCTTCCTGAGTTCTGACTTGCAGGAGGCCTGTTCGCTGACCGCGGCGTGCGCCCTGGGCCCTGTCCTGCAGTCTTCTGCGCACAAGCCAGGCCAAAGGCACAGTCTGGCGTTCCGTGGCACCCGGCTGGCCAAGAGCGTGTGGGGAGGCCGACGAGAAGCATCCACAGGCAGAAATCACCAGGACTCCACAAGTACTATGGGCACACCTTCCGCACGGCTCCTTTATCCATTACGTCGTCTTCTCTCCCCGGACCGAGTTCTTCATTCTTTAGCGTGCAGCTGCACAGGGCGGGTGCTGGCGTGTGGCAAGGTTGCAAGATGCGCGGCGCTCCGGGGTCTCTGCGCCGCCGCCAGCTGAGGCCGTACTTCCCAGTCCTCGGTAAGCAGGGAACCAGCTTGGGGCACCTTCCTTTCCGTCGTCTCCACTCCTGGGCGCGCGCTCGGAAGTGCGTCTTCCAGATCGCGTCCCTCACACGACGCTGCGCAGGAGCCGCGGCGCCGCCACGCGCCCAGGCCGGTGAGCGAGACGCGCACGCGCACTGCAGCTTCCTTCCCAGGATCCGGGCTCGGCTCGGGGCACGGCTCCGCCCCCGCGCGGGGAGCGCATGCGCAGGAGCGGCTCCGCCCTCCGCCTCCCTTCCTTCCCCCGCCCCTCCCCGCCGGCTCCGCCCTCCTTTCTCTCTCCGGTTTCACTGAGCGCTCCAGGTAGAGCGGCGCAGTCGCCTCCCTGCCAGCCGCCCCTCCCTCTTCTGCTCCCACCCCTCCCGGCCCCAGCCCGGTGGAGGATGCAGCGGCAGCAGTGGCCCCAGCCCCGGCAGCGGCACCGGCGGTGGCTGCGGTGGGGGTGGCCGGAACTGGGGTGGTGAAGGAGCGGTGGCGGCGGCCGAAGGGGCGGCAGCCGCCTCCGCCCGCTTCCCCAGGGCTTCCCTTCCTCTTCGGCGCAGCTAGGAACTTTTTCCGCTTGTGTGCAAGTGTGCGCGCGCGGGTGTGGGTGTGTGAGCAGCTTGGGCCGGCGTTGGTGCAGGCGTTGGCTTTTTTGCCCACTTCGCTTCCCGTAACCCGGCCGCTCCGGTGCGGGGCCCTGGCCGAGGAGGGGGCGCGGCGGCGGCGGGTGCTCCCCTTTTGTTGTTGTTTCCTCTGCCGCGGGAGCTGCGGGGGGCCGCGCCCGGGTGGGGCGGCTCGGAGCCGGGGCCTGGTGGCCCCCGGGGCTCCCGGGCGAGCAGGG
>NW_004955418.1:23843397-23897707 GCF_000276665.1 Chinchilla lanigera | reverse complement strand
GCCTTCCCGCCGCTGCCGCCGCCGCCGCCGCTGCTGCCCTCGCTGGGCGCCGGCCTGGGCACCGTGGACGAGGGCGACTCCCTGGACGGACCCGAGTACGAGGAGGAAGAGGTGGCCATCCCGCTGACCGCCCCTCCGACCAACCAGTAAGTCGCGCGGCGGCCGCGCAGCGTCGGGAGAAGAGGCGCGGAGGGCTCCCCGCAGCTGCCTTGTCGAAGTTCGGGCGCCTGAGGTTGCGCTGGCGCCGCGATTTCAGGATCGGCCGTGTTCCCTGCAGACAGACTCCCCCCGGGTGCCTACATGGGCTTAGGGCCCCCCTGGGAGGATGTCAAGTTCTGGAAGGTGGGAACTGTGTGTCGGGGAGAAGCGGATGTGTGTGCCTCTGCGCGGTCCAGGTGGAGGTGTGAGCGGGGACGCGGCGGAGCCCGCAGCTCCCTGGCCGTGACAGCCGGGTGACCTGCGTGCGCTCCCTGCTGCAGCTAGCGCTGCGGGAGAAGCTTTCGGCTCCGGGATTTTAATAAGGGTTGTTCTAATGTAATTTGGAAAGTGCATTGGTCAGAATGTTTGTGTTCGAGGCACTGCAAATCCCAACTTTTGTCTGCTGAAAGCATAGTGATTCAGAGGGGTCAGGGAGAGAGTTCTGTGAATTAGAGATGTGACTGAGGCCCGTACTTCCCACAGTGTTCATAACTTTTGTTCATATTGTGTACTTACATGTTGAGATTTTGTAAGTCCAGCAAAACAAAAATTAACCCTGCTCCCCTTTGACACTTTTTGTTGGTGGCCAATACGGTCTTTTAAAATTAGTTTTGATAGTTTACTGCGGAATGTACAGGACAGATGATGCTTTTGTATACATTAGAAGCTCCTTCTTAATAAAGGTAGACCTTGATAAAAAGAAATGATTGAGGTGGGAAGTGGTAATTGTAGGCAAAATTTTGTCCCTCACATCAGTCTTAATAGGCCTTTAGAGTTTCATCAACTTGTTGGGAAAAAAGATTTACTTCATGCTCTGGGAGATTGAAAGTCTTGTGTTTTTTAAATAAGGTTCTTTAGAGAGTTTGGAAAGGATGTAAAAAACAATTAAGAAAAGCTTCTGTAATATAAACCTATTTTTGCCTTAAGGTTACTTATTTGATACTTAAGGTAGAAAAGTGAGTTTATTTATGCGAGCCGTAGTGTAGAGATGCGGTATTCCCTTTGTGTTACTCATGACAGAGTTCAGTTATTTTCGTCTAATTTCGTTCCACCTTATATGTATATCGCAGACCTCTCTAGGAATGTTCTGAAAGTGTAAAAATGCTAATATTACAGAACCACTTGCATATCAAGTATTTTTGAGAATATTGATCAATTAAATGTTTGTCAAATGCCCACTACATGCTTGGTGTTGTTTTTATAATAAACAAATGCAACTTTTGGAACTGAAAAAAGTACAATCTTGTGCCATGTCATTACTGAATGGACTTAAGCACATTTATGTCATTCTAATTCTTCGCTTACTTTAAATAGCTTTGCAGAGTACTTTTAGGTTCACAGCAAAATTGAGTGGAAAGTGCAGAGTGTTCCTGTCAAATTTTTAATGAACATGATTGTATACTTAGGGAAAATTGCGTTTGTGAGAGGTCCTTTAGGTAAGACTGTCATTGTTTTGTGTGTATTTAGGAATACAATAACATTTCTATGACGAGGTACGTAAAAATAGTTGATGTTTAAAAAGTATCTTCTACCTTTAGGTTTTTTTTTTTTTTTTTTTTTTTTTTAAACAATGTTGGGGATTGAATCCAGGGCCTTGTGCATGCCGGGCAAATTCTCTACAACTGAGCTACATCCCCAGTCCATTTCCTAGCAAATCGTTAAAATCTGCCACTCATAGTACAAATTTGCTTTTTAAAAATCTCAGAGACCAATTCAGAGTTGCTAGACACGGGGCAGTTTAGGGTTAAACATGTAAATTCTGAAGTTAGACAGTATTTGGGTTGGGTTAGAGTCCTGACTCTGCTGCTTACTAGCTGTGTGATCTTGGGAAGGTCTGTTTCCCCATCTGAAAAATGGGGGTAATAATGTTGCCTCACTCATACGGTTATTTTTGAGATTTAATGAGACCTCTGAACTATTCAGTGCAGTGGCTGGCGTATACCAAATGTTCCAATAAATTAATTAATTGCCTACTAATTCTTTTGGTATAGGTATCGCCTTACTAATTAATAGCTACTTTATTTATTTTTGAGACAAGGTCCCAGAATGTTTTCCTCAAGTTCTCGGGATGGCCTCAAATTCCAGGGATCCTCCTGCCTCAGGCTCCTAAGTAGCTGGGATTACAGGTGCCAGCACTGCGCTGAGATCTTTTAACTATTTTAGAGAATGTTTTGAACTCCAAAAGAAGTCCTACTATAATTGAGTGTATTAAAATTTTTGTTTTAACTTCTTAAAGGCTCCTAGAAGAAAGTTAAGCAGTTTTAGAAGTGAAATTCAAGTGTTCACTATAATTTTCATTTTTAAATGGAAAGAAAAAGTCTCAATTTGGTCAAATAATGTCACTCCTTTGTAAAAAGAATTGAGAAACATTCTTGGGCTAAGTTACTATCTGACTGCTAATAACTGATCACCTCGTGTGGTGTTAAGAAGGTGGAGGTAATAGAATTGAGTCCACAAGTGGTTTGGAGGTCTAGGGTTCCTTGCGAGTTCTGCCTTGATTCTGGCTGGCTCTGTGCTGGTGCGCATGAGTCATGTGACAAGATGCAGGTCGATAGACCACTGTGAGTATACTAATGCTGTTAGCATTTTATATCTTGTTTTTCTGTGTGTATGGTCTCATGCTTATTGCTGAGCATGTCCATTAGTTTGGTTAAGGCTGGAAAGGTTTGTGTAAAATTGGAATATTTCCCTTTTTATAAGTTTTTAGAAAAAAATATAAAAGGACAAATTTTCCCTGTGTGTGTGTGTGTGTGTGTGTGTGTGTATATATATATATTTTTTTTTTTTTTTTTTCAGCTATGAATTTTGTTACTAAAAATTGCTAACTTTATTTTTCAGGACAGAGAAAAGGTTAGATTAAAAAGACTTTGTCATTGGTACTCTGTGATGTTGTGAAACTCTTTTCGTGTTTTTCTTCTCTGTAGGGTTTTGGTAAAGGAGAATTTTTTCCCCTGGTGAGATTATGTGGAGGGATTTTGAACCGTTAGTTTGCAGTGGTAGAGTCCTTTGGAGAGAATTCGGTCCACAGATAGATATTGCTGGCTTCTAGTGTATTTGGAACGTTTAGTAATTAGTTGCCATCTTTTAAAAATAAGATGATATCACATCTAGAAGTCTTGATCTCTGTCACTTCTTGAAAAGTCACAAGACTTGGCTGTACCTGGTGGCTCTTCCTGCTTGACAGCAGGTGCTAGAGCTGAGTAGAAGTTGCTTTTCGATGTGTATTACTCCCTGCAGTTTGCTGTAGTCTCCCCTACACCCACTCTGCCTTTGGTGTTGGCTAGTATCTGACCTAGATCTTACCTTGGACCCAATATTCAGGCGTCTGAAGCCTGCAACTTTAAGAGAAAATAAGGGTTGTAAATAGCTCCTTTCCTTTCTTTAAAAATAATTTTACTGGCAAAACTAAAATTATTCATAAGTCACATAATTGACAGAAGTTAATGAGGGGACCCATAGCATTCATTAGCTTGGTCACTGTTTACATTAAAACTATGGTGAGTCATTATTTTTTAATAAAGATAGGGAAGAGAAAGATAAAAATAGGGGTGAGAATTGTAAAGAATGGTTGTGGACAGAGTGGTGGCTCATCAAGACTCATATTTTTACTGTATTTGCATGAGTAGCAGAGGTGTTTCAAGGGTTACAGCAATGACTAAAGTGCTCCTTTTCTTGTGTCGCTTTTCCAGGGAAGTTTTAGATCCAGTGGGACCGTTACCTAACCCAGTAGCTATGATTTAGGCTACATTAAGGTAAATACCATGAGTGAAGTACAAGCGAAGGGTTAATAGGGGCTAAAAGAATAACAAATGTATATTATTAGGATTAGTAAATTTACTGAGAAAGGTAGCAGGTTAAGTTTTTCTAATGCTTAATTTATTTTCTGAACAAAAGGTTACTGGTCTCAGCTCCTTTTGCCTAATGATTTTACCAGGTTAAAACATGCTGAGTTGAATGAGTGTAAACTTCTGGTTGTTGGTGACGAATCCCTTCTACTGAACCTCATCTGTGGTCTGGAAAGAAGTTGAAAGGATGCTTATAGCTGCAGTGCTGAGGGACAGAGCACAGCCAGAGGCCAGAAATGCTCAGAATGAGTGCTTAGCTACTCTTGGGAAACCAGGCAGATGTTACTGACAGATAAAAAGGACAGGATAGGTTAGGAAGAAAGAAGAGAAAGTGTAGAGTGATTCTGGTTGCTTTACTCCTGTTTCTTTACTGGCCAAATGAGCAGAATGCCACTAAGAACACTCAGATACCCAAAATGTGACCAGGAGGGATTAAAAAGACAGTTATTACCACTGACATGCTTTTATTGCTTACTACCTAACAGGAATCAGTGCTTTACTTGTATTGTATTGGTTATTGCTGCATAATAAAGTTGTCCAGGACCTAATTGTAAAAGTTCTAGAGATCATTTATTTGCTGTTGATTCTAAAATTTGAGCAGGGCTTGCTGGAGACTTCCATGTATCATTTGTTAGCTGTAATGTCCATGGTGGCATTTTAACTTTTAGAGCTGTTGCTTCAGCTGGGATGGCTGGAATAGCTGGTGGATAGCCAAGGTCCTTTCAGTGTGTAGTCTTTACATAGAGTGTGGGCTTCTTCAGAGCAAAGAGCATTTGAAGAGAGCAAGGAGCATCCTAAAAGGATGAGTCCCTGTGCTGGATTACTTAGCAAGCTTCCACGTTCCTCTTGCTTGTTGTTTCTGGGGGTCATTGCGAGACACACGACCCAGTGGGGATTTTGTGTTGGAAAAAACTAAAAGAACATGAGTACTGGAGGTGAGATTTCTTGACATATTTGAAGTAACAGTATTCCATATGTATTCATTTACATGTAATATCAGATAGTTTTAGACTACTGGGGGTGAGAAATGGGATAGGATAAAGGGCGAATACAAATTTATTTCCTTAAACTGTCTTTCAATAAATGAGCCAAGTACTCCACCATAGATATTTTTTGGCTTTCATTTTCTTAGTTTTAAACCCTAACTATTGCGTTTGGATGTTGGTTACGATTTGTTGTTGGAATAGGCACATGCACCTGTACAGTGTGTTGTCTTGAAATCACCAGCAGTATATTTTAATTTTGAGCTAAGTTAAAGATAATTGTTTCTAGATACATTTGAATAAACCTCTATGTATCATCACATCTCAACAAGATTTAGAATATAATTTTAAGTATATAGTAATTTTTTAATTTTAATTTTAATTTTAATTTTTTTTGGTTTTGGGAACCGGGGATTTAGCTCAGCAGCACAGTGCCTGCCTGGCAAGCGTGAGGTCGTGAGTTCGATTCCCGGTACCGGAAAAAACCCCCAAAAAGTAATTATATGTTAATGAGTAAAGCAGTGAAAGTTAATGAGGGCAAAAAATACTATATAAAAGAATAGACAGTGTACTTGGAAAATGAAGGATTGTTCAAAAAAATGAGATTATAAAATCAATTTAGAGTCATTTTGTAGTTTTTCAAATGTATAGTTTTTATGAGTTAAAAGAATGAAAATAAATGAAAAAAGGTATTGAAGTTTCATATCATAATCTTCTTGCTGGAGTTTCATGGCAAGTATGATTTCTTTTTGTAGTATTGGTGTCAGTATACTCACAGTAGCATTTCTGTGAGAGAGACCTCTTGTACCCAGTGTGGAAGCAGACTCAGGGAGAGTGGCTTCTTATTTTCGCACAGCTCAGCAGTGGTAGAACTGAGGTGGAGCTCTGTTCTCAGCACTTTTCAGATATGCTTACATTTGGGTAGTATTTATAATTTTTTTTTGTTTGTTTTTTGTTGTTGTTTTTTCTTCCGGTACCAGGAATCGAACTCATGACCTTGTGTCTGCCAGGTTGGTGCTTTGCTGCTGAGCTAAATCCCCAGCCCCAGTATTTACAATTTTGTTTAGTGGGCTGTAAAGCAAAGGCCTAGTTTCCTGTGTTTACTCATAGTTTGCTAAAAATGTCAGGCACTTCATAGATTATCTTAACTCAGTTCTTACCCCTTACTGTAAGTGAATATTGCTGTTACCCTGATTTTTAATATTGAGAAAGCAGATAGAACTGGAATTAATCTGAATACCTTCATCCAAAATACTTTGGACAGGAAGCTTTCAGTGATTTTTAGATTTTGGAGTATTTGCATAGAATTGGCCAGTTAAAGCATCCCCAATCTGAAATTCATTGAGATTTCAGATTTTCAGCCTAGGGATGCCGAAAGAATGCACACACATATACAGTACATGTTCCATATAGACATTAAAGTATTTCGGGGCCAGCAGTCTCTGGGTTTTATGGACTGAATTGTGCTCCCTTCAGATTCAACTGAAGCCCTTACCACCAGTATGACTATTTGGAGTGAAGGCCATTAAAGAGCTAATTAAAGTTAAATGAGGTCATGAAACAGGGCTCACAAATCCAATAGAACTGATACTGTTGTAAAGAGACACCAAGAGTGCTTATACACAGTGATATATTTTGCATTTTTGTGTAACGTATGAAGTTAAAATTGAAGTTGATTTCCTGACTATTGATGTCTGATTGTTTTAGTAGCATTCATAGAGAAGGTTGAGGAAGAATTGTTTTCCCATTGAATTGCTTTTACACTTCTGTCAAAAGTTAGCTGGACATGTACTATTACAGTGTTTCTTTTTTGTTGTTATTATGAATATCTTACTGTGTCTATAAGTTACACTCCATCGTACACATGCTTAGGAAAGAAGTAGCATATGGGCTTCAGTACTGTCCTTGGTTTCAGGCATCTATTGCCAGTCTTGGAACATACTCACTGAGGGGAGGGGGTGGTGTACCATACTTGTGATTGCTCTGGCTATGTGGTTAAGTTTTAATGTCAAGTAGAGAGATTTCTATTTTCTGTTTGTTCTTCAGGATGTTGTAGCTATTCCAGGCCTAGTGCCTTCACTACGACTTTTAGGACTTGCTTGTAAATGTCTACAAAATCGCTGCTGGGATTCCCAGAGGAACTGAACTGAACCAGTAGATGAATTTGGGGAGAGTTGGTTTCTTTACTGAATGAATGTGTTGTATGTCTCCTTATTAGACCTTCTTTGGTTTCTTTAATGGGAATTTTATAACTTGGTCTATAAGTTCTGCACATCGTTTGTTAAATTCATACTTTTTGTTTTCTTTGGGATGATTTTGTAAATGTTGCTTTAAGTTTATTCTGTATTCATTGTTCTTCATTGTTTATTCTGCATTCATTGTTACTGTATAGAGTATAGTTTAACAAATGAAATTGCATTTTGTGTGTTGGTCTCACATTCTGTGATCTTGCTAAAGCTTAACTTACAGGTTTAAGAGTCTATGGATTCTATGGCATTTTCTACATAGACAATAATATTACCTGCAAATAGGACAGTTTTATTTTTTTCTTTCTGATGTTTGCCTCTGATAATCTTTTACTTACCGTAGTAGCTAGACTTTCATTTCTGTGTTGAAGAAGAGAATGAACATCCACACTTTGATCACAAATCTTTGGTGAAAAGCGTTCAGTGTTTCACAGTTAAGCATGATGTTAACCGCATCCTTACAGTTCATTGGTAGATGCTTTTTATCACGTTGGGTAGGTCACCTCTTTTCTTGCTGAGAGTTCTGTGATAATGGTTGTTGAGTTTTTGTCAGATGTTTTGATATTTTTGTCTATTAGCTTTCTAGTATGGTAGATTACATTGATTATTGAATGTTGAACTAGCCTTGCATACCTGGAATAAATCCCACTTGGTCATTTTGTGTAATTCTTTTCAAACATTGCTGAGTTTCGTTTTTGAGACCATGGTGTGGATTTTTGTATCTCAGTTGATGGGAACTACTGGTCTGTAACTTTCCTGTGGTGTCTTTCTCTGGTTTCAGTGTCTGATCAATACTTGTGTATAATATTTATGAGGTCGGAAGTTTTCCCTCCTCTTCTATTTTTGGGAAGAATTTATGAGGTATTTGTATTACCTGTTCTTTAAATATTTGCTAGCATTCACCACTGAGACCATTTGGGCCTGTGTTTTCTTTTCTTTTTTTTCCCCCTTGTTTTAGATGGTTTAAGTTATGAATTCATTATTTTAATAGTTAGAGTGCTTTTGGTTGCATTTTGGTCCCATGTAGATTTTGAGGAATTGACACTTACTGCAGTTTAATTTGTGAGCATAGACTTGTTTGTAATATGTCCAAATTATTATTTTAATGGCTATAGGATATGCAGTGATGTCTTTTTTATTCCTGATGTTGGTAGTTTCTCCTTTTTGTAAATCTTCGTAAAGGCTTATCTCTCAGTTTTATTACTAATATGTTTGGGCTTATGTTTGCCATTTTATATTTTGTTTTCTGTTCTAATTTCTTTTTAGGCGATCATTTGTTAGTAGTATATCTGGTTTTATGTAAAATATTTTTGAGTGTATTGCTTTGTAGAATTTTCTTAGTCATCCTGGATATTAAATATACATAATTTACTGGTAGAACACTTTGACTATGCTTAGATATGTACATATATATGGGTTCTGGAAGGATTATCTCAGGTACTACAGAAAAGAGTTTATTTCTAGCATTTACTTAGTAACATTTGAATAAATTACTTCCTTGAAATTGAACAAGAAGCAGTAATAGCCCTCTTGGAAACACAGGTAATCTTTCAAAATAGATAATATTTTAAAAACTAAATTATTGTTAATTTTATTTATTGAGCGACAACTGTATCAAAATTCTTTCATATATTATTTCATGTAAGTGAATATAGGTTTTGCTTCCTCTGTATAGACAAACTGATAGCTACATAGTGAACTTGTTTACCCACCTGTATCAGTTACTTTTCTGTTATGGGGATAAAATACCTGATTCCTGCAAGTTAAAAAGAGAGATTTATTTTGACACAGGGTTTCAGTGGGTTCAGTCTGTCGTTGGTTGGTTCAACGCAGAAACAACATGGTGGAACTGTGAAGCAGAGGACAGCTGCTATCCTCATGGCAATCAGGAAACAGAAGGAAAAGGGCAAAGCCATCGACAAGAATATACCCTTCTAGGTCAGGCCCTCAGTGCACCTCCAAGCAGGCCCCACTTTCCTAACATCACATTCCAGCTGTAGACTCACTAGTGTCTTAATTCACTGGTAAGCATAGTACCTTCTATGATCCTGTCACCTTCCAAAAGCCCACCTCTGAACACATGAGACTTTTGGGTGACATTTTGGATATAAACCATAATACCGTCTCAATTCTGTTGAAGATAGGCTGCCAAAACATAAGTTTAGGAGGAAATTGGTAGTCACTGGGTTAAATAATGGCCATATGAGAGGACTTAGTGATATTTTATTGCCTTTTCATTCCTACTTAAAAAAACTAAGTAGAAGGAAGTGCTATACTTATTACTTAGGGGCACTGCGTGCTTATTGCTGGTGGTAGGAAAAATAAAAAAAAAATCATTTAGATTTTAGTAGCTCTTTGGAAGCATGTAAGAATTATTTACATTTTTCATAGTTGGCAATTAAAAATATTAATTGTGTAGTTTGTTTTTATATGTTTGGTTTTATTCATGTACTGACTGATTTCTCATGGAATTTGGAAGGAACACAATCTTAGACTGACAGGAGACTATATTCTTTAGTTAATATTAGAATTTCTGAATATCATAGTCTTTAATGATAACTAGGACCAGAATCTTTATCATAGGCCATTTTTGAAATAATAGCAAAGAGAGTAGAAAATTGTATTGATAGTGTGACCTACTCTGATGTGATAAAACAATATGTAACATTACAGTTTAGTGTCTTAGAGTGATGTGGAGAAATAATATCTTTAATTAGCATAAAGTTTTTGAAAGTGGTATTGTTTACCAAGTGCACAGGGCCTGTGAGGGGTAAAATAGAAGTTTAAAATATAGTGCCTGCTGTGGTCTGAATGCCATGGTAAGCACTTACGCATTTTAGTGTAGATATGTGGAATCTGTAGAATACAGTCTTTTCAGTTTTTGAAAGTAACTGTTTGAATATTTCGTGTCTCTTTTTTTCTCCATTCCACTTTAACCTAATCAGTTATTAAGACTGTTGTATTCTACCTCCTAAATTGCTTTGAGTCTCACACTTCTTTTGCTGTTTCTCCCTCATCTTCTTCTCTTTCTTCCCATTGGAGTAAGCTGTTTCTTTATTCTCCTTGTTTCTGATCTTTTCCTCAGCCAATTAGTAGCTCTCATTATTAATGCTTTCAAAATGCTCTGACTTCAGCCCAAGTAAAAATTGAGAAATTCTTTATACATTGTGATATATAGTACTTTTGTCTAAATTTTTAAAAAAACTAAAGTGTAATGCAAAGTATTCTTTTTAATTGCTAGTCATGATGCATTTTATTCTTGTTTTAATTTGTTATGTTCTACTTAAATATTGGTAGAAAATGACTACATTGAGTTTGAAAACTGCTTTGTATTACTTACAGCATGATCTTATAAAGACAAATCATAGACTCTTTCTTGAAACCCTTTTATGAATTTCCATCTAGGATGGAAGTTCTGTTATGGGGAGTAGTAGTGGCTTTCAAACTTAAGTTTGATGATGATTCACTCAAAGATACAGACCTTACATCTATGACCCAATACGCACATACTCACTGACATTTACTGATGAAAAATAACTTCCCTGACAACTTGTAATGCACACTGTGTACTATTCTATTCTGTATTGTTATCTTCTTTTCACTTTGTTTTTTAAAAATGTGGAATGTGATATAGTAAATTGATTTTTTGACCCATTGGTGGCTTGGGACTTGAGTGATGGAAGGAAGGAAGGAAGGAAGGAATGAAGGAAGGAATGAAGGAAGGAAGGAAGGAGAAAAGAAGCCATTGTTCTCTATTCCTCAGTGCTTTGTTTCTTCAGTACTGATGTTTTTATTATGCAGTTCTATGTTTCTCCATTTGTTGTTTCTTCTAAGATACCCTTCTTACCTCCAGTGCATGGCAAACATTCTTCTGCATACAATAGAGGTATAACTGAATGTCATGACGGAAAATAAGTTTCTTCTCAGTGACAGTAGTGATCTTATCAAATAAACTTGGAAAGAAGTGTTTTCTCAGGAAATTAAACCACAATATCGCAAGTAAACAAACGTATGGTGCATTACAGAAATTAGTGGTAAGACCTGACAGTAATCTGTTCCGTGTAACTGACTTATTTAAATAATAGAAACTTGCCCAATACATGGTCACGGTGGCCTCAGAAAGTGGAGCCTTGTTAATTACGGAACAGCTTGTTGGAGACCCTGTAGTGCGGTCATTGTGTTGTTTCATTCCAAGGATGAAACTTGCCTGTTTCTGGTACAGTTACTATTATTTAAATGTTTTAATTTGTTTACAGATATGTGAGTTACCTATTTCCTTTGGTGCAGATGTGCATGGTCAGTTAGCAAATTCTCTCACAAGTTTTTATTTGAAAAAAATTTGAAATCTGCCACTAAGTTTTGAGAATACCAGAATAAATAACCATGTATTGATTTCCTTTGCCTCACTTAATTTGTCCCTCTTTTATACCTACCTATATATTATTTATGCTGAACTATTAGTAATGCAGAGACTTTGTCCTTTGTTAAATACTTTATCATGAATTTTTTAGGAATAAGGAAATAACCTGTATAGCCATATATAATGAATTTAACATCTTCATTATTCAGATATTCTCAGTTGTTCTTATAATGTCCTTTATAACTGTTTAGTTTTTATTTAATGAATTGCATTTAATTATGAGATCCCTTTAGTCTCCTAACTTAAAACAGTATCCTCAGCTTTTTATTTCACTGATGACAACAGCATTTTGAAGAGTCCAGGGTTGTTCCCTTGTATTGGATTCAGGTTGTGCTGTGGAAGGAAGGGTGTGATTGAGGAGAGCCTTTCACCTCCTGGCAGCCAGGAAGTGACAAGAAGGGAGGAGCCCCGGAGAGAGAGCACCCTGCAAGCCCTGCGTCCAGTGACAGCCTCCCCAGTCAGGCCCACCTCCTAACAGCATATTTGTCTGTGAATTCGTCAGTGGCTTGATTTGCTGACTGTAGCACCCGATGGTCGGTCTCGTCACCTTCTAAAAGCCCCACCTCTCAACACGTGAGACTTCTGGGGATACATCCCACACCTCCACTGTCGCAGTTCCCCATTTAGTTTCACTGCCCTGAAAGTCTGCCATATTCTTCCTGTTCACTCTCTTCTTCCCTCTAACCTTTAGCAATCACCGATCATTTTTGTCTCCACAATTTTGTCTCCACAGTTTTGTCTCTTCCAGAATGTTGTACATTTGTCTGTGGAATCATGCAATATGTAGCCTTTTAAATTTGGGTTCTTTTGCTCCTTAATATCTTTAAGATTCTCCCATGTCTTTTCTCATGGCTTGCTAGTCCATTTCCTTTTAGCAGTGAATACTGTAGGTACATGGCTTAATTACCCATTCAACTACTGAAGGACATCTTAAGTGCTTCTGTGGTTTTGTATGGGCTTAAGTTTCAGTTTTTATGTAAATATTAAAAAACCTGATTGTGAGTAGTGTAACATTTTAGTCCACCTCTTGCTGTGGGTACTTTCTAAAGGAAAGAAGTTTATTTAGCTCAGAGCTTTGGAGGCTGAGTTTAAGATTGGGCAGCCCCAACTGTGTCCTGGTGAGGCTCCCCTGACTATCACAGAATGGCAGAGAAGTGTGCAGAAGAGGCCACCCACTTGGGTGGGCCGTGCTTTATAACAACCCACCCTCTCAACTGCTCACTCTTAGCAAGAAATCAGCATTCATCTTATCTAGTGGCAGTGTGTCCCCCATGACCTAATTACCTTCCCCCAGGTCCCATGGCTTGAAAGTTTCACCACCTCTTAATGTCACCACACTGCCACCACACCAGGCCTTCAGCAAGTTTGGAGGACACACCATATCCAGACCATAGCATGCAGTAAGTATATATGTTTAGTTTTTAAAAGAAACCAGCCAGTTGACTTGCAAAGTGGCTGGACCACGTTCATTCCCATTGGTAGTGAATGAGATTTCTTGTTGCTTCACACTCACGCTAGCGTTTCATGTTTGCACTGTTGTGGATTTTAGGAGCTCTAATGGGTATACAGTGGTACCTCATTATTGTTTTAATAATAATTTCCCCAGTCCCATGGTGTTCCACATTTATTCATGGGCTTGTGTCCCGTATATGTACCTTTGGTTAGATGTCTCTTTTTTAGTCCATTTGAAATAAGACTCTTTTTACTGAGATGAGTTCTTCGTGAAATTTTGGGTAACAGTCTTTTATTACATGTTTCTTTGCAAGTATTTTCTCCCAGTCTGTGGTTTGTCTTTTTATCTTCTTAACAGTGTCTTGCTGAGCAGATATTTTTAATTTTAATGAAGTCTAGCATTCATGGATTGTAACTTTTGTGTTGTACCTCAGAGATCATTACCATACCCAAGGTTATGTTGTTTTTCTCCTAAATATTTCTTAAGAGTTTTATTTTTTATGTTTGGGGCTCTGATGCATTTTGAATTAGATTTTGTGAAATACGTAAAGTCGGTGTGTATACATTATAATTGTACATTCAAGTTTCCCAGCATAATTTGTTGAAAAGACTGTTTGCTCTGTTGTATTACCTTTGTTCCTTTGTCACAGATCAGTTTAAAGTTTATTTGTGGCTATTTCTGGGCTTTTTAATTTGTTCCATTGATCTGTTTGTGTATTTTTTGCTAATATCAGGCTGTCAGCATCATAATAAGTCTTTAGGTCTGGTATTATGAGTCCTCTGGTTTTCTCTTTCAGTATTGGGATGGCACTTCTGGATCTCTTGCCTTTTCATATGAACTTTTTTTGTTATTGTTTTTGTTTTGATACTGGGAATCGAACTCAGGACCTTACGCTTGCCAGGTGTAGGCACTTACGCTGCTGGGCTATATCCCCAGCCCCATATGAACTTCAGACTTAGTTTGTTGGTATCCACAAAATAACTTGCTGAGATTCTGATTTGGAACTGTGTTAATAAATCTGTACGCCAATTTGAAAACAGACAATTGTGACAGTAACTAGTTTGCCTATCTGTGAACATGAATTCTCTCTCCATTTATTTTATTTGGATCTTTTATCAGAATCTTACAGTTTTCCTTACATAGATCTTGTATGTGTTTTGTTAGATTTATAGCTAATTATTTTATTTTTGAGTGCAAGTGTAAATGGTAATAGTTTTTCATTTCAGATTTCACCTGCTACTTGCTGATTGATTATGTAGGAAGGCCATTGACTGTAGTATTTGCAACCTGGCCATAATTGCTTAATCTGTCAAGTTTTTGTGTTTTTTGTTTTGCTTTTGGTCAGTTTTAAAATTTTTCTATGTGGAAAGACATGTCATCTGAAGACAAAAAGAGTTTCATTTCTTCCTATTCAATCAGTTTACCTTTCATTTTAATTTTTTTTTGTCGTGTTGCATTGGCGAAATTTCAAGTACAGCGTTGCCTTATTCCCCATCTCAGAAGGATAGCTTTAAGATAATCATACATGATACTTGCTGTAGTCTTTTTAGAGATAATCTTTACTGAGTTGCAGAAATTTACTTCTGGTTTGCTGAACCTTTTAATCATGAGTATTGGATTTTGTGAGATATGTTTCTGTGTCTGTTAATGTGTACTGTTTCATCTTTACCTGTTGATGTGATTATGTTGTTTTTAAATGTTGAACCAGCCTTGGTAAGTTGGTCGGGGTTTATAATTCTTTTTATAAACTTTTGGGTTTGATTTGCTAATTTTTTGTTGAGGATGTCCACATCTATGTTCATGAAAAGCACCATAGGTTTTTTTGTTGTTGTTGTTGGTAATGTTTTTGTCTGCTTTTGGTATTGGTGCTCTGCATTCATTGAACGGAATGAATTAGGAAGTGTTCCCTCTCCTTCTGTCTTCTGAAAAAGATTGCACTTTTTGATATGATTTCCCCTTTAAATGTTTATTAGAATTCACCAGTGAACACTTCTGGGCTTGGCGGTTTGTGTTTATGGAAGTTATTAATTATTGATTCAATTTCTTTAATAGCTATATACCCTGTTCAAATTGTCTGTTTCTTGGGAGAGTTTTGGTAGATCCTTTTCTTTTTCTAATTTTATTTAGGTGTAATTTATGTTAATAAACTGTTCATTAACAGCATGCAGTTTTATAACGTGATTCATAGGTACCTGGGAAACCACTGCTATCATCAAAGCACAGAATTTTTTTCAAGGTTCCTTGTGTCTCTTGCACACCATCCCTTCTGCATTTCCTGCCTCAGGGCAACAGTTACTTCCTTTCCATCTCTATTCGTTAGCTTACCTTTTCTACAATTTTATGTCAAAAACCCTGGTTGCACAGAAATATTAGAATCAGCAGATGAGATCACATCAAATTAGTGGTAGGTTATTTATTAATTTCACTCATTTCTGATACTATTAATAATTTGTACCTTTTTTCTCAGTCTAACTAGAAGATGATCAATTTATTGATCTTTACAAAGAACCATCTTTTGGTTTTTGTAATTTTCCCTACTGATTTCTTGTTTTCAAATTCATGGATTTTTTTTTTTTGCTATACTTTTTTCCATATTTCTGTGTTTTGGATTTAATTTTCTGAAGTGAATTTTTGATTGTTGATTTTTTTTTTATCTTCTTTTCTAATGTCAGTATCTAGTCATCAATTTCCCTTTAAGCTCTACTTTCAGAGTGCCCCACAATAGTTTAGTTGTGTCTTTATTTTAACTTAGCTTATATTAAAAGTGCTCTTGAGAGATTTACCCTTTGACCCATGTGTTTTTTCGAAGTATGTTGTCTAATCTTCAGGTATTTCTGATTTTCAAGCCATGTTTTTGCTACTGACTTCTGCTTCAGTTCCACTGTGATCTGATAGATGATTTGTCTGGTTTCTGTTTATGTGATTGTTAAGGTGTGTTTTCATGGCCCAGAGTGTGAGCTGTTTTGGTGACTGTTCCCTGTGGGTTTGTAAACAGTGGGAAGTCTCATATTTGATGAAGCAGTTGATGGAAGACAGTTAATTATGCCATTGGTTGGTACTTTGAGTTCAGCTGCATCTGATTTTTTTGCCTGCTGAATCTTCCCTTTCTGATGGAAGCAACTGGAAGTCTCCACTGTGTAGTACATTCATATTTTTCTACTTGGAGTTCTATTTTTTTTTTTGTTCTCATGTATTTTTACTTTTGTTATCCATATACTTTGAGGGTTTTTTTGAAGTATAGACCACTTTATCATTCCGTAACGCTCCTCTTTCCCAGGTAACTTCTCTTGCTGTGAAGTTTTCATTTGGCTGCTTCTCTTTCCTTTTTATTAGTGTTAATGTGGCATATTTTTGTTTATTCCTTTGCTTTTTACCTATATGGGTTTTTATATTTAAAATGAGTTTCTTGTAACATATTTGGATATTTTTGATTCACCGTGATAATCTTCAGTTATGTATTTAGATGATTGATGTTTGATGTAATTAGGTGAATAGCTGCCATATATATTAGGGATTTTGAATTTCCTTTTTTGTTGTAACTTTGTCTTTGACAGTTTTCACCTTTTGTGATTTTAATTAAGCATTTTATATGTTTTCTCTATTTTTTTAGCATATCAATTATATATTTTTTTAAACATGTTTTTAGTGTTTGCCCTTGAGATTGCAATACAATTTATCCGAAGTCATTTTCAAATAATACTAAGACTGCTTTAGATGTGGTGTAGGTACTTTGTAATGACAAAGTATTTCTTGTTTCTGTGTTCTTTGTATCTTTGTACATACATTCTACTCACAAGTGTTACTTAGTTGGATACATTGTTTTTATTATGTTGAACAAACTCACCTGTTAAATCAAGAACAAGAAAAATAAAATTTAATTTTACTGTCTCTTATGCTTTGATTTTCTTCCTTTCTTTGTATGGATCAGAATTTCTACCTTTAGTGTTTTCTTTGTCTCTGATGAACATATCTTAGTAGATAGGGAAGTCTCTTCATTTTCCCTCTGAGAATGTGTTTATTTGGCCTTCAGTTTTGAAGGATAATTTGTAACGTACAGAATTTTAATTTTTTGTTTTGTTTGTCTTCCTGCTCTGGGCTCTTTGTTTTACTGCACTCTCCTTTTGCTTGCACAGTTTCTGAGATGTTGGGTGGGATTTTTAACTTGGATTCTCTATATGGAAGGTGTTTTTGCCTCTGGTTTCTTTCAAGATTTCTTTGATTTTTCGGGAGCTGAATATGATATGCCTAGATGTGTTTTTTGTGGCGTGCTTGGTGTTCTTTTGTGTTTCATGGATGAGTGGTTTGGTGTCTGACATTAACTTAGGGGACATTCTTAGTTATAATCATTTCAACTATAGCTTCTGTTTCTTATACTTGTTCTTTTCCTTCTGGTTTTCTTGTGTAGGTTACGCCTCCCATAGCTGTCTCAGTTTTTGGATCTTTTTTTTTTTCTGTTTTAAGCTTTAGCCTTTTTCTTCATATTTTTCAGTTTAGAAGTAGTTTCTGTTGTTGTAACTTTAAGATCAGGTCCTTTGCTCAGCAGTGTTCAGTCTACTAAATAGCCTGTTAAATGCATTCTTCATTTCCATGTTTTTGATTTCAAGCACTTTTAAAGTCCTTTTTTAGAATTTTACTTCTTTGCTTTTATTACCCTTATATTTGCCTGTGCCTGCCTTTCTCAATAATCATATTGAAAAAATTCCTTAGCATATTTTAAAAAATTCCTAGTCTGATAACTCCATAATCCCTGCCATATCTAGTTTTGATGTTTGTGCTGTCTCTTTGAGGTATGTTTCTTGCCTTTTAGTATGCCTTGTGATTTTTTGTTGAAAGGTGCATGTTGTACTGGATAAAAGTGACAATAGAACATTAATAATCAGTGGTGGGGAAATACTCTGTTGTCCTGTGACTAGGCCTGACTCTTTCATCGAGTCTTTGCCCCAGAACTGTTGGTTTCACCATGCTTCTCAGCTTCCTAATTGCATTCTATCCCATTAGGTGGGAAAGAATGGTTGGCTGCATGGAGTTGAGTATTTCATCCTCCTTGGAGGAGGCTAAAGGGAGCTGGAGTTGTGTGTTTTCCTTCTCTGCAGATTGGTTAGTCTTTGCTAAATTCATTCCTCCTAAAGGGCAGGGTTTGTGAAGAAGAACAGAATGGTGCTATGGCATATTTCAAAGTTGGTTCTTTTTCCTTGCTGTACTATAAGCATAAAGGAATTTTTCCTCACATATTTATTGTGGGGACCTAATAGATCCTAGGAGTAAAACCACAGGACTCGCCTCGCCTGAAGTTATTAGCTCTTGGACTCCTCTACACTGACACTCCAGACACTCATCATTTATAGGTAAAACTTCTTTACCCTGGCATTGGTTCACAAAGAAAGTTTCTGCTTGTGGATTTCTGCTCTGTGAGTTGTGATTTTCTCTCTCCACCTGTCTCCTAGTTTGGGAGGGCAGTAGTTTGCCCTGGGACCTCAGTTCACTGAAGGATGTAAGAGTTGTTGATTTTTCAATTTGTTCAACCTTTTACTTTTCCATAGGATAGACTGGCAACTTCTGACCTTCTTATATGCCAAACAGGAAGCTGGAAGTGCTTAAGAGTTTTAAGTTACTTTTTAAAGGATTTAAGAAGAGATTGCTTTGTTTGTATTTGGAAGTTGTTTAAGAGAGTGGACAATTAGAAAAGAAAGCAAAGGGAGCAGTGTTTTTCCAAAATAGATGAAATTTGATAGTTAATTTTTATTCCTAATAGTAATTGTTTAACTGTCTTCTGAAACAATCTAAAACATTGAGCTTGTGTTTATTTTTACTTCAGTACATTTCAAAGTAACTGCTTTCTTTTCTGTATTTGTTGATATACTTAAAACCTAGAGAAATAGACATTTTATGAAAGAAAACCGTTTTGAATGAATGAAAGGAATTATGTGTACATTAAAAGGTACGAATGGTTTCATAAGCATGTCATAACATTTCCTCAGTTGTATGTGAAAGGAATTTGTAGTTTTTGACCTTTTTGGCAGTTAAATAATTTGAGAACTGCATTTTAGTTTCATGCTCTTGGAAAGTTAGAATGGACTTCTGTCCAGGAGTCCTAAGAGTCTTAAATGTATGGAGCCAGCTGTCTTGTTTAAATCTGTTTTTCCTAAACTTAAAAGCTTATTGAACACACCTACAGGGTGTGTTTTGGGAAGTATAGCAATGGCAAGGGGCTCAGTTTGCATCTACTTGGTTATAGTGGAAGAAGTTACAGACAACTCATAGTGTAAGTTTTATAAAAACTGGTCATTTTAATGCTTTTAATAAATTCCTGTATTGAAATACTTGTTTTAATTTGATATGATTCAGTGTTTCCTTTTGTAAAATATGGTAACATTTCCCCTTTTCAAACTCACAGTAATATTGATGCTTTGTAATTATCAAAAAGGCTTTAATGGCGTATACTTATAAGGTTTGTGTATAGGAGCTTTTTGGTGTGGATTTAGGGCATAATAATGTGGTATTTTGATGTAGACATAACAGTAAAATAATTACTACAGTTGGGTAAACTAGCATACTTATCATTTCACATAGTTAGCTCTGTGTGTGTGTAAGACTACCTAAAACAATATAGAATGCTTCATAAATTGGTGTGATAGCCTGGAACAGAGCCTGTGCTCATCTTCTGTATATGATTTCACTTTTTAGTGTGTGTGCTAAGCAAGCAAGTACTGTATGTGTTTCCTACAGAAGAATAGGGAGATAGGACACCTGAGGTTGGTGATCTTAACAAGTCGGTCCTGTGAGTTGGCACAGGAATCAGCCGTCTGCATAAATGTTGAAAGAATAGATGAATAAAGCCTGTAAGTGAGTAACATGTTAACATTATATGCAGGCGGCAGCGCTCATGTCATGTTTTTTGTTTGGCTACTATGTGTCCAGGAGACTTGATCAGTGGAGCAAGAACAGATATTTCGGTGTTACTAATTAAGGTGCAGAGGGAGAAGAGGAAGCTTTCTGGCTGAGATACTTATCCTACTTATTAATGAAAGAAATATGATAGAAAGTTTTTGGGTAAAATCATGTGCAGTTGTTTTTGAGATAATACCTACAGTTCTCATTGTTCTAACCCTTCAATGCTTAGTGATCTGTTTTTGGGAACATCCGTAACAGTGCATTATAATGAAATGTTTTTTCTTCAGATTCCTGTTCTTTGAGTTTTTCTAGGTAACATATGAATTTCACGCAAAAATTCAAAAAATTGCAGTCTTCAGCACAAATTGGATAAGCATGCTAAAAGGAAGATTTTTAGAATAATACCTGTAATAATTGAATATGGAAGAGCTTTTTATATGTTAAACTTGAGGGTGTTTGAAAAAGTATAAAAATGATAGGTATGATTAACTTTATAGAACTACTTAATGAACACAAAAACTGAAAAATAGTGATAATCCCAAGGGGTATAAAATATGCATGCGGCAGAAGCGTGGATTCCTGTACATCCTGGATCTCAGACGGGCGGCACTTGTCCTACAGAACAGATGAAACAGTGAGGACCGAGCTCTCTGTCACCCACGGACTCAGAAATCTTAGATTATTGAGCAGAATATGTGAATTTGCAAAAGTTACCAGTGTGGTGTGTACAGACATTTTGGCAGTGCAGCATTGGGAATTAAAGGAAGATAAATCCCGGATGATGTAACAGGTTTGGGGAGGGCAACAGCAGGACAGTGCACTGTGAGATGTTTAGTGTGTTTAACTGCCCGTGGTTGCTTTATTTACACAGCCTTCCTGTCTTAGCCCCTTTCTCTGTCTCTGTCTCTGCCTCTGCCTCTCTCTCTCTCTCTCTCTCTCTCTCTCTCTCACACACACACACACACACACACACACACACACACACTTTAAGCATGCTCCCCTTTAATGTTTAAATGAAATATTTCCCTATTCTTACTGAAGTCCTGGCCCCTCTAGTCTTACAATACTTGTCATGCCTGCTTTGAGAGGATGGCAGAAATTCTCCTGGATTCTTTTCCTCCAATCAGAATCCAAGCAACGTTCATTTTGGGTCTAGAGCATGGATTTTCAGCCTCTTCTGGTGACTTCCAGAGACAGATATTCTAAGTGAAACAGTTTCAAGTGGCTGCTGAGTGGCCTTTCTTCAGGTTTCTACTTTGTCCAACGTGTAGACTTCTTAAGTTTTGAATGCTTCAGTAGGTCTTGAATATTTAAAAACAGACAGCATTCTTTTTACTTGATTTGCTTTTTCTAGCTCTTCTTATTTGGAGGGTTATTATGCTGTAAGTAATGTGACAAGCATTATATGATACTTCTTGTTACTTAAAGTACAGGAAAAGTCTGTACTCCCTCATCCTTCCCTAATCTTAGCATCCTTGGTAGTAACAGTTGGAAATGTGTGTGTGTGTATGTATGTATGCGTATGTGTAAAACAGATGTACATGTGTAACGTGTATAACGTGTATAGTTAGGTTAGGGGTGTTAAAGTTACATTTTGTTGGGTTCAGAGAGTAGCTCAGTAGTAGAACATATGCTTTGCGTACACAGACTGAGTTCAGTCCAGAGCACCAACCAAATAATTTTTCTCAATAAACAGTATACATTTATACACAGAAAATGTGCTGTTTCATAAATATATATATATGTATATATATTCCCCCATACATTCTAGTTAAAAAGATCATCTTCTGTCACTGGCTTTCAGTTCTTCACTTACACTTTCTATGGTCCGCTGCCACTGTTTTGTATATTTATTTAACCTAAATTTTTCTGAACATATCTTATGCGAGGTGCTATTCTACATGCTTAGGATAAATGAATAAACAGATGAAGATATCTGCTTCTTTCCACATTAAGTTTGTTGGAAAGAGAAAGGCAGTCAATATAATAAATGAAGAATATAATAGAGAATACATGAAGATAGTAAATGCTAAGGCAACAAAAGAAAAATTTGACAAGAAAAAGGGGTATTTGACAGTGTCAGAAAAGAGGGTGCTACTTCTGGATAGTCTGCATAGGACTCACTGAGTGAGATTTTTGTGCATAGAATTGAAGGTAATATTGTAGTATACAAAGCAGTTACATTGTGTACTTACATGTTTAAACTTTTTTATTCTTTTAAACAGTTTTCTGTTGGATTTATTTTTTATTTCAAATGACTAAGTAATTAAGCTTTATCTAATCCTGTGACATTAGGAGTGTAGCGGTGACCCTTGTATGTATGTGAGAATATATGTGTGTTTAGGGTTTTGCTTTCTTTTTCTTTGACATGCTTATTTTTTGTGCTGTCAGATTTCAATCTTTGTTGCATATTTTTCTGTTTACTTAAGTAAATATGGTCTTATATAGGGATGTACATGTAAATACAGGTTTTCATGCTGTGATTAAAATAATTTTATTCTTTATCTGGAATTTTAGGGGTGGTTTAAGAATCTTAAGTTGTTTTTCCAACAGACTGAAGGCTACCGCCTACTTATTAGTGCTTTCTGTGTTACGCTTTCCACTGTACATTACAGATTTATGTATGATGGAGCCCTTTTCCGGGATTGCTGTGTACGTGATGGTTGAAACTGTGCTGCCTGCTGGGTGATGTGGAGGAAGCATTGTGAGGTGGAGAAGAGGAAGGAAAGCTAAATGTGTTTTGACTGGAGAAAAGACAAGTTACTGGCTGTGACTAGTGATGTCAAGAAGGTGGTTGAATTTGAAGATCCAGCTAGGTGATAATTAGCTATTTTTTAGGTTTTTTTTTTTTAATAATTGGCTGTTTGATGTTTCTGAATAGCTTTGCAGTAGCCATTTCTAGATAGTTGAAATTAACCTAAAAATCAAGTAGAAAGGAATTTTAAAGAATTTTAAAACGTTAAATAAAATTTAAAACAATTCTGTGACTCATTTAAAGAAAACTTAGTAATCTAAAGAGACTGGAATTGAGTATTCAGAATGTAAGCAGAAGAATAATGTCAGAGCTAGGAAGTTTAAGGAAATGTGAAACTTTATCAGAATATAATGGTTGTTGAATTAATAGATTATAGTGTAGCTTGGTTCATGAACTTAATTTGTCCTGTGACTTTGGAAAAGATGGCCATGTTTGTGTTCATGTGGGAAAGATGCTCACAGTTGTGTTTGTCCCCTGATGCAGTTTACAAACAAAATTTGGCGAAGCACTTCTGATTGCAAACAAATTGTTTGCAAACAAAAGCATTCCTGAATTCAGTACCACTGTACTTGGAAAAATTTATTTTCAAAGTTTCCAGAGTTACTTTTTATAAGAGAATTGGTTTTATTTACATGCACGGGCAACTAGAAATTCATAATGAGTGGAGGCTTGCGTGGGTTGGCATAAAAAAATAGAGGAAAAGGAATTAAAATTTCGATTATAATATTGGAGATGGTCATGTCTTTTGCATTAACACCGATACTTAGCTAAGACTGGTCACAAAAGCAGTTGGAATCACTTCTCTGAAATTGATCATCTCCTGTACTCCGCTTTCGCTAAAGTACTTGACCAGTGGGGATCCCTAAACCCTTACAAGAGCTCTGTAAAACCACATGAGTTTTGTAACACTAAAGCTTATTTGCCATTTTTACTTTCATGACATTTGCACCACTGTTGCAGAAGAATGGGAGGTAACCTTAGGATGAATTACTGTGCTGGCACCAGTTGTACTAGGCGTCATTGCCTTCCCCAGTGGTACGTACTTGTGGAAAAGATGAAACAGCCAGTTTCAACTTAGGAATGGGTTTGACGGGCTAATGAAGTTATTAATATCTTACGCTGCAGTCCTTCAGTGTGTGCTCAGCGCGCTGTGTGTTGAAGTGGAGGTGCACGGAAGGCTGCCTTGGGAAGGGCAGTGTCTTGAGCATAAGCAGTGTATTTGCAAACTGAACCGCCACTTTTGTGGCTCATTTGTTGTATTTTGAAAAGCAGTCTACAAACTGGCTCATCATTCTTGAGTTTTTCAGACATTTTCTTGAAAAAGAGCTGTGTGAGCTTGTCACTGCAAAAACTATAACTGGCATTATTTTGGACTCTCAAACAAAGTTCAGATTTCAAGCGAGTACTGACATCTTGAAAACTTTGTATCCGCCACTGTGAGTGAATGACTTCAGATGAAATTGTTTTTGTTGAAGAGTTCCTAAAAGTACCTTCACGTTCATTCATTTTCTAATAGGATTAACAGTGTAGCAGTTGTCCTCACAGCAATAGTTTATTATAGTAAGAAATAGTTAAAATCAGCAGTGGACAAAGTTGCACATGCCTGTAATCCCAGCATTCGGGAGGCTGAGGCAGGAGGATTGCTGTGTGTGAGGCCAGTCTGGACTACACAGTCAGTTCAAGGCCAGCCTGAACTACAAAGTGAGACTCTGTTTCCAAAAAACTAGAAAGCAAAACAAAGCAAAAGAAAACAAAACAAGTAATAGACAAAGAGGGGCTGGGGATTCAGCTCAGTGCACAGCGCTTGCCTGGCAAATGTAAGGTTGTGAGTTCAATTCCTGGTACCGGAAACAACCAACCAACCAAAAATAGAAAAAGAAAGCACGCTGCGTGGGGCAGAGTCTATGAGACTTCCAGTTTTTTTCTTCTGGAGTCATGGATACCACTTCATTCTCCTAGAAATACTGTGTGAAGTCTCTGCAACCAGGAAAACTAACCTGAGCCATGGTATTGGGGTTTTTACTGGGGATCTGTGACATAGGTCCAAAGTACCGAAGTGACTTAACTTCAGTAACTCACTTTTGTATCTCCATCAGACTGCAGATGTGTGGACCAAATCTTCCACCGTAAGTTAATTATTAGCATGAAACTGTCTGGTGTGGTCCGGGGCTCCCACTGAACAAAGACATTTTAATTAAGTAGACTTAACGTTGGGGGGCCTGGATATTAACTCCCATTAGTCGGGCAAGAGCCCAACCTTTCTTGTGAATGTCTAGAGTTTGGGCAACCTAGCCCTGCTAAATTAATCTATGTGGTGATGATATAAAATGTGATGTTTTGTTGTTGTAAGTATGTTACTATTAGATGATCGGCTCAGCTCAGTGAACCAGTATTTTTGAAATGGATAGTGCATGCTGCTACAAAATATGCAGGAGTAAACAGGCCAGTGGATTTTAATAAAGTAGAGTATGGGATGTTATAGGTATGGAGACCTTGCATATTTCATCTAAATTAAAAGTAATAGTCTTCAAAACAAATATAAACCAAAACAGTGTAGAGCACCAGGTTAAATACAGAAATGTGAAAATCCAGTTGTTTTTCTATTGAGTTAGATACTATTAAAGAATTGTAGAAAATGTAAAATAGTGCTTCCCTCACCAGATTTTGCTTATAGAAAGTATGTTTTACGTTGATAAGATATTATCTAGATTAACAGTAGCTTCATTATGTGGTAGTTTTACATTGGTAAACATGTTTAACTTTTCTCAGTTTTATGTTGTACGGACTACAGATATTATGAGAGTTCAGAGTAGGGGAAGTTGGAGTGTCTAAGTGAAGGAACACATGTTTCTACCTCCATTTTTCTTCTGAGAAATTTGGTGTGATCAGATGACATTTTGCCTAGGTAGGCATTAGATTTAGCACATCACTTTGGGCAAAGGTGGGCTTTAGTTGTTATGTTTGAGGTGTATGAATTTTGGCTCTGCCTGAGGCATAGGTCTTCCTTGGAAGGGAGATTGTAGATTTCTAGAGTGGGATAGGAAAACAATGCAGGCCAAGGAAATAGCTTGAGACACAAGGAATTCTCCAGTTTGGTTACAAACATGGGTCCCAGTAAGAAATTTTGACTTAAATATTCCCAGTGTCTTCAGGTATCTTTTAATTTGATGGAGAAAACAAGTTGTGAAAATAACTAACAGGTAAAAAATGTCTCAAAATGTGTAAAAAATAAGCTATGCCCAAGGAATCAAGGAGATGGTACTTACTGAAGAATGAGATGGATTTCTGTAGGCAAAGGGATGGCAGTGAGGGCATTTCAAATTAAAGGACTAGCATGGACAAAGGCATAGGTGCTTGGATGTGCAATGATCAGCATATTTAGGAAGTGGCGAGTAGTCCTGGGAAGCCAGCCAAGTCCTAAGACTATTGAATAATGTGCCATTAGTTTGGATTTCATTTTGTAAGCAACAGGACTGTTTCAGCTTTTCATTTGTGATTGAGGCATAGCCGCAGTATTATTGTACTGACGTCATAGTAGAAACAAGCATAGTAAGTTGGAAAAGCTGTTGCTGAATTGCCACAGTACATGATGCAGAAGATATTGCCAGTGGGTGAGGAAAAGGTGGGATGAAAGACAGCACTGAGAAGGTGAGACTGTGAAGGCTTGGCTGTCAGGGACAGAGTGTAGAGCAGTAAGAGATTCTGATGAGAAGTTTCGACGTTATTGAATCATATCTGTCTTTTGGCTTCAAAAACAGCAATAAATGTTCTGCCAGTAGTTGGAGTGACTGGATTGCTATTAAAGAAAAATGGAGGTAGAAACATGAGTTTCTTCACGAGAGAATGGCTGTGGCAAAAATACAAATTTTTCTGTAATTTTTTAAATGTGTTTAATTGTTAGTTGAAATATCCAGATTGAAATGTCGAGGAGCAGTTGAGAATGCAGGTGTGTTTTTAAGACTAATGAGAGGTATGATTTATATTGTTAAACATATTCTCTGTCACACACAGGATGTGTGTGACACACATGAGACCTCCGTTTTAAAGTAACTACCCCCCTTGTGTTTTGAAATCCCTAAACATGGGGCTGGAAATTTAACTCAGCGGCACCAGCGCCTGCCTGGCAAGCGCGACATCATGAGTTCAATTTCTGGTACTAGGAAAAAAAAAAAAGAAAACCCTAAACAAAACTTTGAGTATCTTAAATACTAAGTCTTGTTGAGTGCCTATATTTGGGATATAGGCAGAAGGTAGTTTATAAAGGGTTTTATACTCAAATGCATATATTCTGATTGTTATGTTCACGGTGTTCATAAATGAGTACAGAATTACGTTACAGCTCTTGATAAGGGCACAGGCAAGCGCTTCCTTTTTGAAAAACAAGTATGCTATCTTTTGAGTTTTTCGGAGGGCCTCTCACCATGGAGTAAGTATAGAGTAGAGTTCAGTGTCTCATGTTAGGACACTTCATATGGGAGAAGGTTGAACAACTGCTGTTGGTATTTAAAGTATTATTAAATAAGCAGCAGCCTGAGGTTATCAGTCTCAAAGTTTTTCTGTTACAGTAAAGCACATTACAGTTAAAAGAAGAGCCTAATTAAAAAATTAATATGTAGGCCAATCCCTTGATAGCTACTGAAAGTTGTTCAAAATTATAATAACATTTTAGAGGATGTCTTTGATAACTTGGTTGTAGTTTAATTAAAATTCAGAGAAGTAGACTGCTCAAATCTTTACATAAAAGCAATATATCTTAAACTGACAATTTGTGGATAAATTCCAGAGAACTATTAATGTTCAGCTTCTTTGCACTAGACTGAATACACTGAGCTATATTTGGAAGGGCAAGGTAGAAGAGTATAAATGCAAAGAAGAGATGAGGAGTAATAAGCTGTGCCTTGGCTTCTGCTGCCTTTTGCAAATGCCCTCTGAGGTGTTCGGGCGTGGTTACCTGGAGAGTGATTTGGGTACCCGGAGGAGGATTGTTTCTATGGGCAGTTACCATAGTTATCTTATTGAGGGCCTCCTGGTCCCACAATGCATTTGAAGAAGTTGTGAAAAAACTAATCAGTTCTTCAGATGACACTGGGGAGCTTATTCTGCTCATTAGGCAGGAGGTAAAGAAACAGTTAAATATGATAGTTGCCAAAGCTTTTTTCTCATCTTCCCCAAATTTCTCTGCTTTGTGCTATCACAACAGATCTTTTCATGGGTTACAAGTGTCAGTCTTCGAATATCTTTTTTCTCTGGGACTTCTATTTCTGTCCGACAGAGACTGAAAATTGAGAACATGAGGAGTGGAAGTAAGGAAGTTGCATGGTCTTGCAGTATCTGTTTTTAGTTGCCTGTGCTACAGCATCCCTGTTGAGGGGGAACTTTTGTATATAAATGGTCAACGCTTTCTCTCCTAGAGATGCAAAGCTGCTGTTGGGGCTCATTGATTTCTTCTTGCATGTAGTAAAGGACCTTTGGAATTAAGCTCAGCTACGCCATAGTGCCAGAGAGGCTGTACCGATAGGGAAAGTTACCTGAGTGTAGTGGTTGAATACTACGATTTTGAGCTTTTATTGTTCCTCTGTAGGCCTTTTGTTCATATCATCCAGACTGTAATGTATTTCCCCTTCGCTGCTCTTCCTTGGCGTTTTAACATACTGCTGAGGGCCTGTCTACTTACTTCCTCATGGCCTTGAATATTACTTTATTAGGAGAACTAAAAAAGGAGCAGTCTTAATAAGGAGGAAGGCTGTCTTTTCCTTCAAAACAAAAGAAACAGGAGAGAATAGAGAACACTCCTGAGATGGAGAAAGGCTATATCACATTTTTCCTTTTGCTTGTACTCTTCAACTCATATTCTCCCATTGCTTTTAGAGCTTTGCTTTATTAAGTGTCCATCAGAACTTGTATAATGATGATAATGAAACAGTTTTTATAAGGGCATTAATTTAGACTAATGATACTGCCATTAGATTAAGGTTAAGACTAAGAATAAGGATACAAGGTTAAGATTGGTTGGTGGGCTAATACGTTGCTGTCATTTTGAAGGTGATTTCATATGCGAAATCCAGAGAACTAGTTCTACTCTAGCTTTTGTTTCAATCCCCACAAGCCTTTATGGACTTACTATGTGCAAGACACTGTTTCAAATGATAGAGGGGATATAAAAACCAGCAAGACGGTACTTTAGAGGAGTTTATAGCCATATACGAAAGATGTAAAAAAAATGCTTGTATTGGTTGATTAATTTTGCATGCCTACATCTTATAATGTGAGCAACTACTTTGAAGATAGCAATATGCAATACGTTAACCATTGTTAATTTCTTATTATCCTGCTTTGAAAATCTGTATCATTGTTTTTGTTTCTTTTTGTGTCTTTCTTTAAAATTAAAAAAAGATGTAAAAAAGCCTTATCAGATTGAATTAATGTCTAAATGCAGTGAAGTTAGAGAGTGGTAATGTGTCCATTTAAGGGGGATAGAAAGGACTTTACGAAAGTGAGGTTGGATGTGCAAGTAGAATGGTGTGCTGAGTGTGTGAGAAGATGTGGTCGGGCACAGATACTTTTTGTGAGACTAAGCATTGTAATTTGGCTGGAGAGGAAGGTGAAAGCATTGAATGCCAAGCTGAATACTAGTTTGTACTTTATTTGCTAGTGGATACCCATTTGTAAATTTTTGAATTATCCGAGTGCAGTGATTAAGCCTGTTTTTAGGAAGACCGTATAAAAATGTTTAGTCTTTACATAGTTATAAGAAGGGTTGGAACAGTATTGCAAAGAAAGAGTGAAGAAATGGGAAATTGGGAAATAATATGAATGATGTTGGAATTGCAACGTATAAATTGGCAGTAGTTTTATGACTAGAGAGAGAGGAAAGAATCAAAGTTGATTTTGAAGTTTTGAGGCTGGACACTAGGAAGAATTTTGGTCCCACTGAACCGTGTGGAGGACCGAGGAGAGGAGGACTGTGTGCTCACGTCTGTATCTGTGTATTTGTAGAAGTTGTTGCTGGTTTTTTAGATGTAGATATTTTTACATAGAGCTGAAGGTTCTCAGCAGGTAATTGTTAAACCTGCAGCTTAGAAAGGAAATCAAATTTAGAGAAGAAAATTTGAGAATTATTTTGATAGAAGTTATAGGTTAAATGAGCTGAAGAGGTACTGATGTTTCTATGAGTAAAAATAAATAGAATGTCTAAAAATTCTGTAGGAAGAGTCTGTAGAAAATACCTTAATTTTAGAATGACCTATGGATGATTTTAGGGTGACCTATGGATAAATAATAATCTTTTCACCTTTTTGTTTAAATGACAAAGTACAGAGGGAGGAAACCAATATTTAAGTCAGTGCCTCACACATAGTAGTACTTTAAAAAGTCCTTGTTGATGAAAAATTATGAACAGTACTTTGGTTGGTGTGTCGGGTAGTTACGGAGATTAATGGGCATTTTGCAGAGACAGAGTCTTGGATTGGATTATGCACATTCCTCCACCCCAGTGGGATTTTCACTGAGAATGGATGAGAGAATAAATCTGAGAATATTTCGAACTCTGAAATTGCCCATGTGGCATTTTTTGTTTGACTTTTGCGCCATGGTCTAACTCAGTGATGGCGAATCTTTCCGAGTTTTCAGGGGTGTAAACAGTCTGCTGGGGTACGCAGTCAGGTTTCTGCTAGTTTCTCTGAAAGAACTCTGGTGCCCCTCAGGGACAGCACTAAAAGGAAGAGCTCAGTGGAAAGGCGAAGTTATCTGTTGGGAACTGTGATTTAATTTCCTTTTCAGGGCAAGGATGTCTATTGATATCAGCACTGTATTGTTTTCTACTATAGTAGAAAGTTTCCATTTAGAATTGTTGAGGTAGTTGTAAGTTTTTGTGTCATTTGTGTGAAGTATATGTTTCGCTTCATGCCAGGTAATTTCTCACTGCGTGCATTTTCATACTCTCCTTTGATCAGTCAAGGCAAACTGAAACACACGAAGGCTCTTCTCTGGCCCCCTCAAATGTTAGCCAGCAATATGCAGCACACATCTACAAAAACCATTAATGTGATCCCAAATTTAAAAGTAGAGAACTGGGCTTGGTGGCACATTCTTGTAATCTCAGCTACTTGAGAGACTGAGGCAGGAAGATCTCAAGTTCAAGCCTACCTGGGCGTTTTAGTAAGATCCCATCTCAAAATAAAAAGGGCTGAGGATGTAGGTCAGTGCTTCCTGAGTTTTATTCCCCATCCCAGGGTGGGTGTGGGGTACAATCAGTGTAAGCTGTCTCTTTTATTGTTGACTTATTAAATATGAAGTTTTATCTCAGATGTTATGATACTTTAGATTAAGTTGATTTATGTTTCTAAGACAGTGATATCAAAAGACTTCATATCTGTCCATAAGATATCTCAACAAAAATTCACAAAGCTAGCTGAGAAAAGAATGCACTTTTTGAACACTGTTTCATCTTTCTTTTGAAAGAGAGAAGGAGGGAGAATTTCCTTTTAAAATAAGAGAATAAGTGTTATAAATGTAAGTCGAATTGCCATCCCTCGAGGGAGCATGCACACTGGGAGAACCAGAGTTTCCTTCTAGAGCTGCTAGAACAAATGCAGCTCTCTACTTTATGCGTCCTGTGAGACCTCCAGCCCCAGTCAGTATGTGTAATCTGTGATATTCAAGACACAGCTTTGAGAAGAAATTTTCCCCTGGAATCAGTGCCTTAGTATAAATGAAGATTGGTTTATCTTGGTCTCTTCCCAAAATTAGAGGCAGTAAATAAGACTAGAAAATAGGAAGAGAGCTGGAACTTGTATGATTCATACACTGATCACATTTATGCAGCAGTGACAACTTTTGAGTTTCATTGGGGAAGTTGTTTTCTTCAGTCTTAACAGTCTTTTAGTTTCCCTCTCCTTCAAACAGTGGCTTAATAATAACATTTACTGGGCTTTTACTATCCATTTGGTGCTCTTCACAGCTGTATATGTATTAGCTTTTTTAGTAATGTTGGTTGAGCATCCTTATCTTGCATTTAAAATGTGTCTATCAGATTTGGAATTTTTTAGATTTTACATAGATTTGCATTCTTAAATGAAAATCTGAACTCGAAAATGCGGAACTTTTTTTTTTTTTGAGGCAGGGTCTCACTATGTAACCCACGCTGGCCTTGAACTTGTGGTGATCCTTCTGCCTCAGCCTCCTCAGTACTGGGGTTACAGGAGTGAACCACTACGCCCAGCTAATGTGAAACTTGTGTCATGCCAGTACTCAAAAAGTTTGTATTTCATAGCATTTTGAATTTTGGATTTTCAGATTAGGGATTTTTGACCTGTAATATCAAGCCAATCCTCTATGAGGTAGGCAGTATTGACCTGCACTTTTGTTATAAAGGAAGACTTTAGAACCTAGAGATAAAGTACTTTGCATAACAAGGTGGCAGATCTAGTGCTCAAAGACAATAGCTCCAGGGCTTTCCCACTTAACTATTCTACTGTATAGCATCCTCGTTTCTGTATTTTTCCTCGTTTCTGTTTCTCGTTTCTGTATTTTTCTTTAAAGGAGATTAGGACAAGTGTTTAATTTTTTCTGAGGTTAGCACAAATTATTTCCTCTATTTTACCAATGCTGGTAATGATGTAAAAAAACGTAGATTTGGCCATAGCTTTGGAGAAATCCACTGATAAGCCGTTTCTAGTAAGTTTTAGTCTTGTATCTGTCATTTGAATCTCCTTATGAACAAGCTTAGGGGGTCAGTGTAACCAACCTTTTCGTATTGCCTAAATTGTTTTCATATTCTTTTCAGACATACGTAATAGTCCTTAGCGATCAGAACTCCTGATACAGACACTGAAGAAGAGATTTTTTAAAAAATTTAATTGGCACTGAAGAAGAGATTTTTTAAAAAATTTAATTGGCAAGGAGGCTAAATTAGAAGACTTGTCTTTTCTAAGGTTGTGCTTTAATGATTTATCTCCTTCTCTCCCTGCCTCCCTCTTCTCCCTGTTTGTCTGCCCCCTACCCCCTGCCCCCTGCCTGCGGTAGAGGCAGAATACTTAGCATTTAAAAAAAACAAAAAACAAAAAACTACTTTAGACAGATACCAATTAGGGAAGTGTCCATTACTGAGATAGGTTATGTCTTTGTTATTGGATTTATATTTCAAGAAGTCATATTTTATATCTTAACTGAAAATAACTCTGTTGCAGATATCAAGAGGTTAAACATAGACAACTTTTTTGACTTATGGAAAAATATATGTATGATTATGAGGAACTCTGAACCTCTTTCTGTTTATAAAAAAGATGAACTTAAAAACAAGGTTGAGAAACATTGGTATTGAATAGAACCAAGGACTGGTTTTTAATGAGTGTAGAAATGTACTTGGGTTCTATAGATGTGTTAAGTATCTCAATCAAATCAACACACCATTACCTGCATAATGCTATGTGTAATTTTAGTGAAATTATTTATATCTAGGATAATGCTAATTATTTTCCTGATTTTTTTATTTAAGTGAGGTAAAGATTTCGTGTGTCAATTTAATTACAGTGCTTTTTTCTGCTTTAAAAATAACTTTAAAGCACCTAGACAGAAGCATTTAAAATACTTTTGTTACTATAATTCACCATAATTTGAAGTAAACAATAAGGATAATTCAAGAAATTCTGAGTTAAGACCATACAATTTTCCACAAAACGTTTTGAGGAACAGATTAACTACATATATGTCAATAAACTGTTGGATAATTTAAATGCAGTTATAGTAATAATCTAGAATTGACATATTTTGCATTACATGTATGATGTTTCTGAAAGGGAATCACTGATATTCATGGAATAGATTTAGATTAATGTCTATTTTGAATTGATTACCATACTAAAATTCTAACATATGTAGATAGATGAACTAAAAGCCATAAATAAATTTATCTTTTATCTATCAAAAGGGTCTTTAATCACATACTTATTACAGGGCTGGGGATTTAGCTCAGCGGCAAAAGCACCTGCCTGGCAAGCGCAAGGTCGTGAGTTCGGTTCCCGGTACCGGAGAAAAAAACCAAAAAAAAAGAAACACATACTTATTACAAAATAGTAATTGTATAGTGCCTCATGAGTTTGTGGATCATAAGTTTACAAAATGGAAATCAAATAAAATCTTTTAATCTTATTTTGCCTGAAATAGTAGAAAACTAACGTAATAAGTAAAAAAAATAGAGGCTAAAATTTTCCTTAGTTTTGTCATAAATCTGCTGGATATTTTAACTGCTTTAGGTAATAATGTAGTACAGTTTAGTATTCAGTGGGTGTTTTCTATTTTTACAGCAAAATTTCTAGCCTGAAATTTCAAAATTTTATTTTTATATGCCATTAAATTTGAGCTCTTCAAGGGACCATTAGTAATACCTAGTCTGTTTCCTTTTAAATCAGTGGTGGTGAACCTTTTGGAACTTTCAGTGATAACAAGCAGCCAGCCGTGGCACAAGTGCCGTAGCTTTGCCACCGCCGTTGAGAGTAAAGACAAACCTGAAGTCTTCTAAGTCAAGTTCAGTATTAGTCTTCTTAGGAGGTAATGAGGGATAGTAAGACTATAGTAAGGATTTCAGAGGAACTGACCTTCCCTCTTCCTCTAATGCTAACAGTTTACTGATATGATTAAGCTTCTTATAATTTTATTTTCAGTCTTTGCACAGACCTCTAAATAAATAAATAGGCTGGTAGTTAGAAGAAAACTAAAGATAATTCTTTTGAGATGATTTCAAAAGTTTTTGTGCTTTTATCTTACTTTGAAGAGTATAAGCTGAGTTGAGGGTGGTAGTGCATGCCTCTAATCCATCTACTTCAGAGGCTAAGGCAGGAGGATTGTGAATTTGAGGTCAGCCTGGACAGCTTAGCTAGGCCCTATCTCAAAATAACAAAGGTCTGATTAGGTAGTAAGGTACTTGTCCAACATGTATAAGTCCCGAGTTCAGTTCCCAGGGTCATGAAATAAAATAAAATAAAATAAAATAAAATAAAATAAAATAAGGGGTCAAGAATAATAAGCTTCCATTGTAGAAGTTTATAAAAATAGTCATAGTGGTATAATAATTTTACAATTTGCTTCTTGTATTTCCAGTTTTCCTCTGAGCAGCTCAAGTTAGACTACAGTATGTAAGGATAGGTTTGGCTAGAGTACTAGACATGTAAGAACACCTTATAACTATGATTCTAGGGGTTTGTTTAACGTGCCATCTGATAACTTCAGTCTGTATGTTGGAGTCCATGCGACTCTTTGGGCATGAATTGAAAGCATGGATGATGCTAGAGTCGAAGCAGTCATTCAGGCGCATTATAGCTTAGAAGACAGAGGTGCTGTGTGCGCTCTGCATGTTTGTGAAATGCACTAGAGAAGCTGAGTTCAGCCGATGGTTATAGAGGAAATCGTCTAAGAATCAAAGGGAGAAATCAGCTTCATGTTGAAGTAGGAAGTGAGAATAGCAGCCTTTTAGGCAGTGTCATTCGGGTTTTCCTATCACAGAGCACAAACACTGAAATGGAATAAAATGTTTTGCTTTCTCAAAAGCTCCATGTGCCTTCTTGTAGTGTTTATGACAGAATTATGATAAGATATATAGAATGCTTATATATTTATTACTCTTTTCCATTTACCCATCTTATTCTTTTAAGTAAGAATTTGATTGCAAGAAGTGTATTTCGAGCAGATAATCCTGGAGGTAGAGAGATGTGTAGAATTAAAGGAGGATCTTATATGAGGTGATTGAGCCCAAGTTTATAGACAAAATTAAAAACTGAGTAAATGAATATTTTTAGATAGAGAAGAGTTAAAAATATCTGAGTTAAAATAACTTGTAATAACTGATTCAAAGTAAAAATGTATGTTTGAATTACTTGTAGGTATTTAAAACTTCTAAAAGTATTTTTTCAGTGAACACAGTAATTTTATGGTTGCTGTTTTCATCCTAATCTCATGTCTTTTTTCCCCTAGGTGGTATCATGGAAAACTTGATAGAACTATAGCAGAAGAACGCCTTCGGCAAGCAGGAAAGTCTGGCAGCTACCTTATAAGAGAGAGTGACCGGAGGCCAGGATCCTTCGTACTTTCGTTTCTTAGCCAGACAAGTGTTGTCAGCCACTTTAGGTAAGTCTTCTTTCCTATTAGGGGGTCACACGGTATAGCTATCTTGATGCAGTATTGATAAACATACCTGCTTTCACAAAAGCCTATGATTTGGTGACATTTGAATAACACAGAAAAATATTGATTCAGTTAGATGATGTAGTCAGTTATTTAGAGTACATATTGTTGAGATGCTTACCTTTTTTGCTATAAATATTATTGGTCATTACTGTGCTAAACTGCAAATGTATTTGTCACTTTCAATGTATAAAGAAATACAAATAGTCTATGAAGTAGCAGAAATATAGGAAGTACTTTAAAAATCAGGATTTATGCCCATTGTTCATTGTACAGTTGCCATTTTGCAACTTTGCAGACATTCATCTCAGTGAAAGAGACATACTAATTTTGAAGTGTGGGCATCAGAATCTATCTAATCTATGTCTATATATATCTATATCTACATCTATATCTGTATCTATATATAATTTCATTTGATGGGAGAAATTGAAGTTTTATTTAGAAAAAATGAATACCTTTTTTAGATTTTAAAATAAGCTTTGAGAATGCTGTCATACTTCTTACGTATTTATATGAAGTATAGTTTCACATGCAATTTAATAATACCAAAATTTAACATTTGACATTGTAACTAAAATTTCTGACTTACTTTTAAGAATAGAGGATGAGTGAGGTATCTAAGGATGAATTTTTAAATATTTGAATTTATAATGGAGGCCTCCAAGTTTGATATGTATTTCATGTTAAATGCATTATATATACATATTTATGTTTACTTAAAAAGAAGTAACCTGTAGTAATTGGTCCATGATAAAGTGACTTTTTTTTAATGCACAGAGATGTATGTAAAAGGGAAAATACATGAAATTTAAAAATATATAATTTCCTTATAAAACTTGTTTTTTAAAATCAGCTCTAAGGGCTGGGGAGAGAACTCAGTGGTAGAGTGCTTCTCCACCATGCACAAGGGTTTAGATTTAGTCACCAGTACGGCAAGGAAGAAAAATGGGCTGTAAAGATTTCATTGTACTGCATTTTCTTCTTTTCCATAGGATTATTGCTATGTGTGGAGATTACTACATTGGTGGAAGACGTTTCTCTTCACTGTCAGATCTGATAGGTTATTACAGTCATGTTTCTTGTTTGCTTAAAGGAGAAAAACTACTTTATCCCGTTGCACCACCAGAGGCAAGTAAAATTGAAATGAACTGTCTGAAAACTTTATTTCACTTTTGTAATGGATTTTGCTTCTGTTCAGTTTCTTACGATCACTATTATATTTGAATAAATATATCTTATGTTAAATTTTAATTCTGGTTCTAATGTCAGAACAAAATTGAAAAGTTCTTTTAAAAAAGGTTTTTCTATAATAGTCTATATTTTAAATAATTCTGTGTGTTTATAGCCTAACGTATTTTTGAATGCATAAGAAATAATTACTGATTTCATGGTGCTAATCGTGAAATTACCACAGAAGTTGAATAAAAAGATACCCACTATACTTCAAAAATAAATTCTTAAAAATTAGTTAATTAATTAATTATTGTTTTTTTGAGACAGGGTCTTGCTATGCAGCTCAGGCTGGCCTTGAGCTCACTTTGTAGCCCAAGCTGATCTTGAACTCACAACAATCCTCCTGCCTCAGCCTCCTGAGTGCTGGGATTACAGGTGTGTGCACCATGCCCAGCTGCTGAAAATAATTTTATAAAAACATAAAAACATGAGCATTAAAGATTTCTAAGCTCTGAGTAGTAACAGTAGCAGAAAAAATGAATGCTCCTAAGTTTGTGTAGTGTGGCTGTTTTTTGTTTGTGTTTGCTTTACCTTTGTGTGGACATACTTTTTTTTGACTTTGAACAAAAAGGCCTTTTTCTTCATTGTTTTTAGCCAGTAGAAGATAGAAGACGTGTACGAGCTATTTTACCTTATACAAAAGTACCAGACACTGATGAAATAAGGTATTTTATAATATTTCTCGTGTGACCTTGATATTGAAGATTTATTGTTCTTGGCCTAGGAAAATTTTGGAATTTGGGGAAGTAGACTATGGCAAAGTAAACGTGCCTTTCCTAATCGGGTCAGTTGTTCCACACTCCTGGGTTGGGTTTTTCGTTCAGAATTGAAGATTTGGGTCAGGGTGAGCACGGTGACAGTGACAGGACACTATCTCTGACATGGTAAAGAGCGATCTATTATAATTTGTACTCTTACGTTAGTATTTATTACTGCATAACATTTATGACTCAACTGAAATGATAACCAAGCTTCTGTTTTACATAATAGGTGAATATTTTTCAAGTAGAGAAAGTTATGGACTCCCCAGACATGGAGGCACATGTCTGTAATCCTAGTGCTTGGGAGACTGAGGCAGGAAAGATTGCCTTGGCTATATAGTGAAACTGCTTTAAAGCAGAGAACAGTATATTACAGAACTATAGAACATGAGATTTTTTTTGTTTTATTATTTGTATATAATTCAGTCCTTTATGTAATTTGATAAGTAACATTGCCTTTCTGTAAGCTGTTTAACTTTTTTAAAAAAACCGTCATCTGTAAAATGTTAAGGGTATCTGTGAATAATTACATAATTTTTGGAAATACAGTAATAAAAACAAAGATTCGAGAATCTGAATTACAAAATAGTAATTCCATTTTTATATGATTGTTTTCAAGATGATAGTTTCTCATTTAATTTTTTGACACACCTTTATTTGTGATCTTTGGTGGAAAGGCAAAACAAAATAGAGAAAATAAATATAATTTATAAAGGAAAACAGTGTGGAAGTACAAATTGAGAAGTTTTAGATAATTTGTAAATTCCCAGTGGAGTCCTCTAAGACAGCAGTTCTCACAGTGTGACCCAGGTACCTGGGGCTCCTTGAGACCCATTCAGAGGGTTTTTGAGTTGAGGTTCTCTAGAGGAGGAGATATATTCACCACTGAGGAGACTGAGAAGTTCTGTGCTCTACCATCTGCTAGCTGGAGACCTAGGAAAGCGAGTTGTGTAATTTCAAATGCCTGAAAAACTGTGAAGGAAATTCAATCTGAGGGCAGGAAAGAAAGATGAGACAAAATGTACCAGATCAACCAATGAGAAAGAAAGAAAAGGGAGAATGCTTCTCCCACCTTGTGTTCTATTTAGAAACTCACAGGATTGGATGATAACCTCCCACATTGAGGCAGGAGTGTTGGATTCTATAGGGCCATCCACTGAGTTGCAGATTAATTTCTGCAGCAACACCCTCCCACACAATGCAGAAATAAAGCTTAATCTAGATATGCTGGCCAATCAGTTTGACACATGAATTAACCATCACACTCCATGGGATCAAATTTATTTTCATAATTATACTAAGACATCATTGGCCTTTTTCACTGTGACTTGTGTGATGAGAGTGGGAAAGCCTTCCCTGGTAAATCTGGTGCTGTAGAAGTCATGGCAGTGCGGTGACGTAAGTGTACCATATCCTTCATTGTAACCCACTTGTAATTAGTCAAACATAGTCTCATTTCATGTTCTTGAAAAGGCACTAAAATATTCTTAAATATCAACCTAATATTGTTTGTAATAAAAGAGGAAATACATATAAAACACTTGTGCTTTGTATGGGAATTCAGTGTCTTGAGAAAAAGCAGTGAGTTGAGAGGTAACTTGCTATTGCTTTCGTGCACACCATTTTTATGTGAAAGATGGATAGACTCCAGTGTTTTGATGTTCTTTTTGAAATGTAACAAAGTGAAACTGTTATTTCCATGAAAATAACTACCATATTTATTGCCAAAAACAAAATTTGAGCTTTTGAGCAAGAAAAACTAGAATTGTCGGAACCCTCTGTTAGTGGTCATCAAGAGCTTGAGTCTCACAAATAATGACCTCTCTAATGTGCTTAGTGATGACAGTGAAGAATGAGATATGTTGGTAGTATATATTGATGTGTCAACAACTAGAAGATCTGCATAACTCAGTGACCTAATATTTTCTAAATGATCAATGCTACAAAATTATGCCTGGGTAGAAGATTTAAAATGCAAAGTAGACCAGTGGATGTTATTGGAATACATATAGGAAGTTCCTTGATACATAGTTTTAGATTCCTTAGTATAACTAACCTCCAAGAAGGTACCAGCTCTGTTGACTTTTTGATATAGTATAACAGAAGACTATAATTATTTGAAAAGGCTATTAATATGTTCATCCCTTTCACAAGTGCGTATTTGTTTGAAGCCAGGTTTTCATCATATACCTAGAGCAAAAAAAAAAAAAATATAGTAATAAAATGAACGTAGAAACACATGAATATCTCTAAGTTTTCCTTTTAGCAGACATGTAAGAGATTTGAAAAATTTAAAACAAAAATAGCATTACTAAACCTGTAAAAGTTATAATTATTTTTGATCTGCTTTATGTAATGAGATATAAATGAATCAGTAAAGATATAAAAACATTTTTGCTTTAGGTTCTGTGTGATAAATATCAATAGTAGCTATAATCCATACAGTAAAAGGTGTTTATGATACCAATATTTAAGACTATAAAGGCACCCTAACCTCTCCCCACTCCCAGTTGGGAACTCCTGAACTAGGAAGATGGGGATTTAAAGAAGAGTCAGAATGCTCAGGTGTTCATTTAGCTGCACTATTCATGTGCATAAAGTCATGAGCCATAGTTTTAGACTTGGCCCTATTCACTCCCGTGAGTTTATTGTTAAAGCAAACACATCCGAAGATGAATGAGTTGAAACATTTTAGACTCTTGTGGGAAAATAAGTTTTACATTGTTTGTACTGATAAGCTTTCTATGTAATTTTTTGTTTTTCTGTGCCATAAAGAGTTGGTATAGCAATAAAAACATGAAATTAAAAAACAAGAAAAGCAAAACTGTTGGCCACTTTTGATCAAGAAATGAAATGCACCCCTTTTTATTTCTATTTTAGTTCCTGTACGTACACACCCACTTTCCATACATCGTGATGATTTCTTTGTTAGTGTGCGAGTGTGGTGTGGGTTTGAGCCCAGGGCCTCATGCAAGGCAAGCTCTCTACTGCGGGGCTGCAGTCCCAGCCCCTGGGTTGCTCCTTAGTGGGCGCGCTCCCGTGGTTCTAGGAAGGAGTAATTTATGTCGTTAGGTGGGAGTGTCTGCTGCTGTTCAGCTAGGGAGATGTTAGCCACCACTAAGAAGAGTTGTAGAACCAAGACAGGATGTAATATCCTGTGGTGTTTCAAATACAGAGAAAAGTGTTGTGCACAAATTTTATTTTTTGAAACGTGTCCAAGAAACAGTGAAGTTTGAGATGCTCTAGAGAAAACACAGCTTTCCAGTATATAAGAAAAGACTTACTAGAACTTTGTGAATAGTAAGCCTAAAGGAAAAATTACTGAAAAATACGTGACAGATAGGGTTATGGGTATCGGGTCAGTGGTGATACCCGACCAATCTGGGACCTGCCAGTGTGCAAAGGCATTTCTTCAAGCCTAAAAGGAGAACTAAGAAATTACTGATGATTTTATATTGGTGTCATGTGTCAGCAACTTGTTGCTCCCATGATGATGTGGAGATTAAAACATCTAGGTAGCATTGAGAGGAAACTCAATTGTGTATGCACCCTCCTGCTCTGAGACTGAAAAAGAAATGGTGTTTTCTAGTCATACACACACTGGCACCACCTTCAGAGAAAGAATGCTGTACTTGTTGAGTAAATTAAATATCCCTGGTATTTTTGTGAGGAAAATGTTAACTGACATAGTGTCTACACAATAAAGTTGATAATGCTTATCCAAAGCAGACTTTTCAAAATGAACTATATCTTATATACATATAACGTATTTGTTTTTATTTTACATTTAACTTACATTTGAAAGCTTTGTGACACTGAATGTTAAAATTTTTCAATTCAGTTTCCTTGAGAGTTGTTCCTTAAAAGTTTCAATACGTATGTAATTACTCTATGCAGAAATTCTGATTTATATCTAATAATAACCTAGCAGTGTAGATGACACAGGTACCCATATCAAACCCATTTTACCAATGAAGAATTAAGATTCAGCCTATGAAAGGTCTCTGTTGTCATAGATAATGCCAGAAACAGGACAACAATTAGGCATTTGATATGATCCCATGTGTTTTACCAATATCGTATTATTCATATGTTGTGGCTGACTGTTTAAGTTTCCATGTTTAACATTTTTAATTCTAGTAACTTCATAATTGCTCTTGTAGTTTCCTAAAAGGAGATATGTTCATTGTTCATAATGAATTAGAAGATGGATGGATGTGGGTTACAAATCTAAGGACAGATGAACAAGGCCTTATTGTTGAAGACCTCGTAGAAGAGGTGGTAAGTTTTATTTTTTTCCTTCTGAATTTTAAATTCCAGTTTTTTTTTTTTTTTTTAGATTTGGAACTTGTCCATGATATGGGTAACTAGTTATGAAGAAGTTTCTTTTATGAAAAATACTTAATTTATAAGCACAAGGATTTTTTTCATTAAAATTGTATTTATTTTTAAAAACAGACAAGCTAGCATGTTAGAATATGTAGCTATCAACTTTCAGAAAGCTTTCCTAACTTCGTCTTAAAATTTGTGCTTCTTTTAATCCTTTTTTGCCCTCTTAGACTTTCTCATAAGTGAAATTATGTGTGAATAATCGTAGAATGTCAAATGTTTGTACATTTGATGTCACATTCTTTGTTTTCCAAAAAAATGCATAATTTTCCAGTAACCTGAAAAAATTCACTTCTATTACACAGATATTATCCCATGGTTCTACATTTTGAATATTCCCTTTGTTTTGTTACCACCACCTAATACGTTAGTAGTCACCTTAGCACACGGGGGAAATTGTCATGTGTGTGCGTATTTAGATAGCAGGTCAGCATTCACTCGGTATGTACACTGCACAGGCTATCCTCAGTACCACTCAAGTACATTAAACTTGGGAATTCACCCTCCCCTTTCTTTTGTCTAGTGGTATGTAGTGGCTTTCTGTGCTATTTTATGACCGTCAAAGCTCTTGTTTTTAAATTACGTCATGGGTCTGGTAATATTTTAAAACCTGTGCTTTGATTGTGGCACCAGAAATATAGTAGAAAATATAATTTTATTGCTGTCAATTCTGTTATCTGCCTATTCTTGGCAAGGGTGTTTTGATTCACAGAATCAAAGTTTTGATGTTGAGGAAAGGTAGGAGGAGTCAAGGAAATGTTATGATACACTCGGCTCTTGTAGTCACACAGTACTCACTTAGCATGCCTTAATAATCCTAGAGTAGTGTTCTTTATCCAACAGTAGGAGGGGCACTTATTCCACATAGGCGAGAAGTCCTCATGCTCAAGCATCTTACTGTGTTGCCTGTCCCACAGAATTTTGTGGTTAAAATTTTTATGGTGGGTTTCTCTCTCTGCTATGTCACCCTCCTCCCTGTCCTGATGATTTAAAGGAATTCAAGTATAGTTGAACTTGAGCTCTTAGAATTCTGGATCAAACTGAACAAGATAAACTTTTATAAGGATACGTGAAAGATAGCCACCGGCTGCTGCAAATCAGTAAATAATAGTCCAGTTGAGGATAAAGGGATGTTAGCTAATGTAAATACTGTACAAGGAATGAAAAATAAAAGTTAACAACTCAGAGTGAGTGGACAGTGTGACGTAGTTACGCAGGGTGGGTTTCGTCACACTTGAAATAGTGGGCTTCGTTAGTAGTGCATTCCTTGTGGGTTGAAAAGCTACTTGGGATCATCAAGATAGTGAAGATGCTTCAGGTGTGTGTTTAGTTACCGGATTTAAGGAATATTCCTCTCAGATAGTTCTAATTACTCTTCTCCAAGCTTTACTTGCTTTAACTGAATGTGTGCTCTGGGCGGGGAATTTAGTTCTCACACAGAATAGTATGTCCCCACTGCCAAGCCAGTGTCTGGCATTATTGGGCCTGCAGCAGATGTTTCTCCGGTCCTGACACTCCTGCCCTGTTAGATGTCTTGTGAAATTCAACTGTCATTATCAGCTCCATTCAGGTGTCACCTGGGCCAGTTGTGGTGGTGCAGGTCTGTAATCCCAGCACTCGGGTGGCTGAGGCAGGAGGATAGCCATGAGTTTGAGGCTAGCCTGGGCTACAGAATGAGCTCAAGGCCAGCCTGAACTGCATAATGAATTCCTGTTTTAAAAACAAATGGATGTCACCTCTTGCACAGATTTTAAACCTTTTTAGATTCTTTTAGGCTAAAGTGTTTCCAACCCCTGTGTTTCCATAGCCTTTCCTTAATTCTACCTTTCATTACACTGTGTACAATTAATGTATTACATAACCTCCTCCTACAGGACAGTGATAGTGCTATCGATGTGTATAGTTACTTTTAGTATGCCGCCTTGGGTGTAACAGGCATTTATCTAGTGGTGTGATTTTAGTCTGATTCACTGAGCGATAACTAAATGGCGGGAAGTAAATCCATAGTACTGTACTAAGCACATTTTGGTGGAAGTTCAGTGAAAAGTATGTACCTAGCCTTGTGTCAGAGTTACGGTGGTAGTCAGTGGTAATTAACAAAGAGTGGCTTAGACTTTAAAGTGCTGATAGCCTTTGCCTTTGTTGTGGAATGAATAATGTGAGTATATCGTAAAAGACTGGAATATAGTATAAAGTTAGGTAAAATTCAAAGGATGATAAAGTGAGGATGTCTTTTATATTCAAAGCAAAAGCTAATACTTTTAGGGGCTCAGAATGTCTCACTTGAGGTGTCATTGGAAACATGGATTAGGCCTTATGTAACAGATTAGTAGAGCGGAAAGGACATTGTAGGAACTGTAGTGACAAGAAACAAGCTCTACCATGAGATAACCTAGACTGCCGAGTGGGTTAGTGTGTGGGCGCCTCGAGAACAGGCAGTGTGGGGCAGGAAAGACATACTTGCGTCCAGTGGTGAAGGACTTCCGCTGCAGAGTGAGGACTCTGGGGCAGCAGAGAGGTATTCAAGGCTGGTTGGGTAAGTGAGTTTATGGGGTTTGGTTTTTCTGTAGTGCTGGACACAGCTGTAGTTGAGCGTGGTGGGCTCTGATGCTGTGAAGGGGAGGGGCACAGAGGGAGCTGTGCCGCAGCTGGGCTAACGTAAAAGCGTGAACACTGCAAAGGCCTGAACTAGACTCGCGCCACCAACGTGAGAGGAGCGTGCAGAGTTGCGGAGGGAGTCCTTGAAGAGAAACATCTTTTCATATACATATAATTGTGAAGGGCATTGTGAAGTTGTGTTTGAAGATATTTTTATGAATTTTACTACAATTTCTAATAGTTTTAATAGTTACTTATGTAAAAAACTGTCTTAATGTCTTCCCTTTAGGGCCGGGAAGAAGATCCACATGAAGGCAAAATGTGAGTTTGTGTTAAGTATCAAAAGGAAAGAAAGAAATATATTGTGAACTACTGATTGAAGCTGTCCAAAACATACTTCATAATACTTTAGGACTGGCTTATAAATTTCTGTTTGACTTAGAGAGTTGATGTATATCTATTTTCTTAAGGACTTAGCAATATAGTCTTTTTTAAATAAATAGTGTCTTATACCTGTATTCCACTTACATATCACCAAACTAAGACTTTCTGGTAAATATTACATATTAACATTAGTGAGTATCATCATTAGTGAGGAATCATGTGTTTCTTTATTTTCTTATTGATTAGTCATAGTATTTCTTGTTTACTTGGTTGTATTTTTTAGGACTTTTTAGCTCAGGTTTTTTGCTTCATTTTTGTTTTCATCTAAAAAATATACCCCAGGATCATAGTTTTTCACAGTTTTAATAAGATTCATCAAGGTATTTCTTTTAATAATCTTTTAAGACTGGTTTTATAGGTATGAGTTTCCTGTAAAAGATCTTAACTGTCAATCCCAGTTCTTCCTTACTTAGATTATTTTACTGACTGTTCATGTCATGTATTTTGAATAGAACACTTTTCCTTAACGGCCCTGTTAGCATTTATGGACGGAGGATAAGGCTTACCTCAAATGTTCTTTTTCTGTTTTCTGTCCTTTCGACACCACACATTAAACAGAAGTTCTGTTTCCTGTCACCTTACTTAGTTCTCTGCTCTTCCTTAAGAAGAGTCTATATTGTCTGAGTTCATTTTTCTTATTCTCTGTACTTGCTGGAGACTCCGTCAGTGAGACTTAAACCCTGTTGATCCTTACAATATCAGGATTTATAAATTCTGATTAATGTTTGAACTGTCAGAAAACGTAAGCAAATGAAGTTGATTCGTTGTTACAGAATGTTGATGTTCGTTATTTTCCTTCTCAGCAGACCCTTAGGTGCACAGAGCTGTCTCCTTCTGCTCAGAGATCAGCCGTGTAGGAGCGGTGAGAAGTGGCAGCCGATGCTCACTCTTGGAGTTAGGAAAGGCTGCGGGAAATAGAAAACTAGAAAATTTTTGCCTTTTCAGTCTAGTCACAAAGAACGTCTGTTTACTATTATGAAATCTTCCTGAATTTAAGACAAATTATCAATCTACATTTTAATCCCTATTTCAGATAATACTACAGATGTACTTTTAAATGTTGAGGTCAGATGCCAGTTTGAAGTTTAAAGGTCACGTTCACTGGAGAGTCTTTCCTTATTTAATACCTTGTCAGTCTCTCCTTTTCCTCACTCTGATTTCTTACTCCTTTGCTGTGTAGCATAAGCTAGGTTTGCATTGTTGGTTTGTTTTGGGCAGAGACCATGAGGATGAAGTGTCTTCAATTCTTAAAGAACCCTCAGGCACATCAGTGAGTTCCTTTTGTGAGTAAGCAGGTAGGACATTTGTGTGACAGAGATGCCAAGTTCTGTGACTCTGTCTCCTAACGGGTTTTTTAGGCGTGTGTCTTCTTCTCGATTGTCAGGTGACTGCATTCCATTTCAGGCGCTTTCACTTCTTACTGGTGCCTAACGCAGCAGTGACCTTCACGTTGAGCTCCCCGTCTTTAGTCTCACATTCTCTCTTCCTGTAACCAGAATGCTCTTTGAAAAGCATAGTTCATATGGTACCACTTTCCCACCTAAAATCTTTAAATGGTTCTTCATCATGTTTATGTGGCTGAGCCTGAAAAGTCCATGTATGATTTGACACTTGTGTCCTTTCCTACCCATCTTATTTCTCATTGCTAGTTTTATATGCTGCAGTCTGTAGGTCTTCAGATACATAATACTGGTCATCATCCCCCTTTTTTCTCTTTGGTTAAGATGCTTCTTAGACCAGGGTTCTCCTCCATTTATTCATTCACTTACCATTATTTACTGTGTGATAAATTGTATATGTGATAAATCATTCAGTAAATATTATTTTTTCATTGTTTTCTCTGTATACTTTAAAGCATTGGTAGTCTTCTTTGTTATTTCCACAATATTCTCACACATACTTGGAACACTCCTTTCTGTATTTTCTGCCTATACTGGTTTTCTAGCTATACATGACTAGTGTTTTTTTTTTTTTGTTTTTTTGTTTTTTTGTTTTTTTTTTCCCTAAACAGATGGGGCAAAACTTATCTTTTTTTCTTTTTCTTCTGTAACTCATCTATGCATGTCTGTGGATTATGTAAATTTTATATAGGAGTAACTTCAGAAAATAATACTGCTACTTTAGCTATAGGCTAGCTTATACTAAGAATCTTATTAATCTTTAACCCATTTTAGAGACAGTGACATTTTTGCCATTTTGGCATATTTGAAAAAAATACGGTTGCCCTTGGAGGTCATCTTGTCACCTCTTACTCAGAATATAAAAATTCTGCCCTAGCATTTGTAGTAAGGGATCATTTAGCCTGTATTTGCGTGCTGTGTGGAACCTTACTGCCTGTTAAGGCAGCCTGCACTGCTTGTATGGTTACTTTTCCTTATTCATAATTGGTACTGGGAACACTAGGAAATCTGAGTTAGTGAGTTAATGATTGGAATATTGTTAAAAAGAGAATTCAAGTGAAAAGCTAAAAGTTTAGTTGTATTTTCATACTTTCACCAGTAATAGCATGGATATTTTAAAGCAATGTGAGCAACCTCTAAACTTGTAACATTAGGTTTAGAGCACTTAGTTTAATCTTACATACTTTGCAGTTTGTGCTTAATTATTACAGATAATGGTAGACCCTAAGAAGATGTAGCAAAGTGGTAAAGAAGCATTTGGAATTGTTAGCCTGGCTTTAAAACATGTTAATTAGCAAGATAAGTAATATGCCTTGGACAAGCAAGAGAGTTTAAGTACTTTAATAAGTAGTAGTAAATTTTTTAGACAGATGTCATTTTATATCAGGGTAACGTTTGAATAATTGAGTTTTTATAATGTTAGGTGTCATGAATATAATGCCATATATCATTTGTAAAGGCTTAATTTTAGAATACAGAATATAAAGGTTTAATAAGCTGTTAGCGCCAACAGAATTAGGAATATTATTTTTTTCTTTTATTTTTTTTTTCCTTTTAGTTCTTAATGTTAGTATCCACTTGTTCTCATCCCTCAGTGTTATTTGCTGGCTTTTAATAAAGTATGCATCAACAGTTTGATTATATTGGAAGAGAGACCGTATTATATAAGCAAACTCAACTTGAGAGAGATAGGAGAAAAATACTGTTTTTTGGGAACACAATTTTAGAGGGGGCTCTGCCTGTACTACCCCTTTTACTTCTCATCTCCCCAAAAGAAAGAAGAGGTAACAGTGAAGCATATAACAATTAGATATCACCAAGATTAAAGTCAGTGTTATTTTTATATTGGTAACAAATATGAAAATAGTGGTTTTTATTTGGTAGCCTGTAGTTCTTCTACGTGTTGAAAATAAGCATAATATGTTCTTGCAAAGTAACATAAATGTAATAGGAATGAAATACTTAGATCAGCTGCATTTTATTTATTTCATATGTCAGTTGAATTACAATTAAGGTGGTGGTTTAGTTTTGATCATATGACAGCAGCATAAAGGAATTTTCATTTAAATATATAATTTGTTCTCTTTTTAAGATGGTTCCATGGGAAGATTTCCAAACAAGAAGCTTATACTTTACTAATGACAGGTACTTTTTATATTTACTTGTCTTCTTAAAAATGTCTGTACTTAAAAAGAATAAAAAAATAAGTCACCATTTTTCATGTACTGTATTTACCTTCAGCAACCAATTAATGTTTATGCATATTATAATTCTGCCCAGGGTTGAGAAACTCGAGGTTTTATCAAAAACATACATGGTAGCACAAAATTCCAGAAAGTATGTTTTTCTTGTACCCCATTCTCTATTCCTGTCCTGTCCCCAGATATAATACCTGATGACAGTTTCTTTTCCTAGAAGTTTTCTGTGTCTGTATGTATCTCTCCTCTTTTCCCTTACATGTGCATATGCTCATAGAAACATGTAACATACTTTTTTCATGTTAGGAAATATCTTGGGAAATCATTTGGTATGTGCCAGTATAAATTTCCATTATTCTTCTTAAAGGCCCTAAGCTTTCTAATTTACAAATACCATAATTTACCAGGTCCCCATTGGCTGTTGGCTGTTGTTATTCTTTTGCTATTGAACTACAAAAAACAAATGTTCTTGTATTTATCTTACACACTTGTGGAATTACATACTTCAGCCTTGTGTAAAATGTATTAATTTAATGTTTCCTAACACTTGGGTTTATAGGGAAATGAAGAATAAAAACTGATTTATATCTTGGGTTTATTATATAAAATGAAAATCATCCTGTTCTAACTAAATATATAACACTGAACTAATACAGATTTAATCCATAATGTGTTATTTAGAAGTTTTATTCTTTAAAAATTGTTGGATAGTTTATGTATTTCATAAATGAGATTCTCATAATGAAAAAATTGATGATTATTAAACATGTGATCTGAATTATTGGTTTAAGCCATATAGATTTGCATTTTAGATTAATACTTTGCTTTTTTGAAAGATGTAAGCATAATATCGCTACATGACAAGTAATAGTAACCAAACGCTAAACCATAGCAATAAGCCATCAGCTTTCAAGGTGGGACCAACAATATTAATTTTAGTGAATTTATAATTAAGTTTATATTGGGTCTTGTACTGCCAAGTACTTGATGCACCCATTCTTGTTTTAGGTGTGTAAACATGAAAAGCAGCCAAGCTTTCATTTCTTAACAGTAGTTTATATTTCTGTGCTCTTTTCAGAATCAGGTGCAATTTTCTTGCCTGGAAAGTACACATAACACTTGCATATATAATTTTGAATGTACAATACTTTCTGTCATATTTTAGAAGAAATGTAGAGAGTACCCTGGATTCTTACCAGGATTTGACACTATCATTTTAGCCTATTGTTACATTATATAGTCAGTTTACTTACGTATTTAAGCCTTGAATATTCAGTTTAAAATGTTTTACTTTTTTGTACTGCACATGAAGTTACGCAGTAGCAAATGCTGTGGCCATATGATTGGACCATTAATAAGTTGTGAGAGGGCTGGGGATTTAGCTCAGTGGCAGAAGCGCCTGCCTGGCAAGCGCAAGGTCGTGAGTTCGGTTCCTGGTACCGGAGAAAAACCAAAAAAAAAAAAAAAAAAAAAGTTGTGAGAAATACGCTTGGTATTCAGTGTTCATTGCTCCTCCCCAGTCAATTCCTAATCTTCTCTGTGTCATTAGGACTTAGAAAAAAGACAAAGCATTTCAGTATTAAGTCATTACTAGTTAAAGAAATCAGAAAGTCTTGTCTAAAAGTAATTTGAAAATACTTAATGTATTGTAAGTTTCTATTACATGTCTTTCTTCAAGATGATACCAGTTGAATATAGTGTGTGTATACTGATTTTAATATTGTCCTCAAATCTTTCAGTTGTTTTGAACCTACCTCTATATACCATTCTCTTTGGTCACAGTCATTTTAGTTACTAATTAGAAATACTGATGAAACATAGACTATTCGTAGGCAAAGTTTATGTAGCTTTGTTAGAATTTTCCTTTTGAGTGGATTTACAAACAGAATATAACAGTTTTAGCTTCTGTTCTACCTGTGGTTAGGTTATTCTCTGCAAGCTGTGGTGCACACAGACATTCTAGGCCAGAAGTTACTGCCGCAAAATTTCTGTTGTGTGTTTCTTTGAAATAAAGATGGTAGAGTAGATGAGCAAGTAGGTGGTGTGAATCACAAGGAAAATCACAAAAAGTCTTTAAGAAGTGTTCCCAGTGAAACTTCTATGTTTATGACTTTGTACTTTATATTACTTAACATCTATTTTAAATTTGATACTTTGGGAAGAAAACTAACAGTTTAATTTTTTACAGTTGGGCAAGTCTGCAGTTTTCTTGTGAGGCCCTCAGATAATACGCCTGGTGACTATTCACTTTATTTTCGGACCAATGAAAATATTCAGCGATTTAAAATATGTCCAACACCAAACAATCAGTTTATGATGGGAGGCCGATATTATAACAGGTAAATTATGAACAATTTTTATTTATTTTTACTTTGGCAAAAATAATCAAAGTCTTGATGTAATAAGGTAAAAAATTATATAGAGTTCCTGGGTTTTAAAATATAACTTAGAATCAGATATAAATAGAAATTAAGAAGTTGTTTCCTTCCAAAATAATGTCAATATAACAAATTTTATACAAGCTGTTTATAGCACAATTTAATAAGTATATATTATCTTCAAGAAGAACAAAACATATAACCTAAGGAAAGGCAAATACGTTACATTTTTTTTTTTTCATTGCATTCTTTTATCAGTGAATCATTTTAATAGGGAAAAAAGGTTCCTCAGGTGTTACCCAAGAGTTACACAGATGTTAACAGGAAAGCGGGTTTCTCTGATTGGGGTTCTCATAGTTGTGACTGGTTACTACTTCTCACCTGCAAAATAAACTCTTTGCTTCTCCCAGAACTCAGAATGAATTGTAGTTGCTTGATTAGGAAACTAATAGAGGAGACCATTTGATAAAATGTCAGTATTTTTTCTGTCAAAGCAAAAATGTAATCCTTCATATTTAGATGAAAAGGTTTTTCCATACCTCATAACTACAGTTCCATCTTTTGTTTTAAAATACTGATAATTGGAGCCCGTGACCCCAGCACTTAGGAGGCTGTGGCACAGGAGGATCGCTGTGAGTCCGAGGCCAGCCTGGCCTGCATTGTGAATTCAAGGCCAGACTATGTGACACAGTGAGACCGTCTCTCAAAAAAGCAAAAAGAAATAAACAAAAACAAGTGCATAAAAAGAAAACCATTGACATTTGCCTTTTGCCTGCCTAATGTCTTAGTCTCACTATAGGATTATTCATTCCAGTTAGAATTTCTTGCAGTTCCAGCTTGACCTTGAAGTATATAAAGATCTGAAGGTAGTCATCTGGAAAATCAAAACAGAAATCCAGAACTCATTAGACAGTTATCAAGCATCGAATGGAAGATACAAGTGCACGCCTCCCATATAAGCTGCTTGAATGAGCTTCTGTGTTACAGTCTGGGTTATAAATATTGTCGCTGAACTCCAGCACTTTGTGCTCCAAGTCTATTAGCATTTCTCACTATTCAGTGTTCTAGAGATTTGGGAAATAAAATTATAAATTAAAAGTGTATATTTTTAACTGAATTAATGCTCAAATTGAGACTTTTAAAAGATAATACCTTGATTTGTTTGGAAATTTGTTTATTGACTTACACTTCCTTAGGGATGCCTATGTTCTACAGAGATGAAAGTCCTTAGTATACTACTGAAAACAATCAGTGAAATACATAAAGATAGCCTTTGTTCATAAAGACTTCAGTGGAACAAAGAAAAAGAAATAGTGTTCCTTTTCAACTTATGGTTATGCAAAATTATTGGGCTACTTATAAAATGAAGTTTTTTTAGAAGATACACATGAGGTGACCTTGGCCATGACCCCAAATCTTTGACCATGTGTGTGTTCATCCTATAAAGTTAGTGTGTCCTACTGTTTCTAGTTTTAATATTAATTTTTCAAAAGGAAAGCCAAAAGGTGACTCCATTGGCTGAGAAATGGCAGGTTTTAGACTTACCTTGAAAATACATACTCCATTTCAACATTGATGTCAGAAACAATTCTTAGAAAGATACACCTTGATGATTGTCATTTGTTGTTTAGATGTGAACATACTAAGTATATTAGTGAACAGATCTCATTAACACTGCCATCCTTACTTCCCATTTAACTGTATATTAGACTTTCGGTTATGAGAGGCAGCAGTTACATTTTTCAAGTAGATATTATTGAAACTTAGCTTTGATGTTTCTATATGTAAAATTTTGTTAAAAGTAGGGGAAACATTTAGCAGTGGACTTGATTTCACAAAGATTCGACTTACCTGCTTTGTGAAATACACTGTATAGCTCCGGGGCATGTCCATTAAGGAGGGGGAGAAAAGGTAGTACTAATGCATCCCACTGGGTGGGCCCAGTAAAAAAGATGATGCACTGACTTGTAAGCCAAGGGGATGTCCCAGATAGGTCTGGGACCCCACGAAAAGAGAACAGTTCAGGTAATGAGAAGGGACAGGGAGGTGTTTGGTTAGACTTCAAAGCTTAGGAACAGTAAGTAATCTAGGGTTCAAGAAGAGAAGCCCAGTTGTGCTAAGTTTATACTAAGAACTTAACTGGAATCCCAGGACATTGTGTCTTCAGAAACTCACATTTCACAAGCAAGTTTACTCTGAACATGATTTAGTTTCCTGAGATGTAAGTCTACTTTTTTTCTTTTAACCGGAAATTGAACTCAGGACCTTGTGCTTGCCAGGCGGGTGCCCTGCCACTGAGTTATATCCCCAGCCGCTGAGTCTGCTTTTATACCTGGAACTTCATGGGGTGTCTGAGAAATTGTGGGTTTTCTGTTGGTTGCTACTCTTTTAATTTGCTACTGGACCTTCTGGAAACAACAGTTTCCATGAGCGGTAGCCTGTCAGTGCAGGGAAGACAGTTATATGGGAACACTGAGGTACAGCATAGGGTCCTCAGTGTTTTACAGTTGTTGAGCCAGAAACCTTTGATGCTTCTTGATTTTCATAAATTTGATGCTTTTTACTTTAAAACATATAATCATCCTTTTGGTGGTATCTGGCTGCTTTATAATTATATTTCCTTATTTTTATTTTTCTGATTTCTGGATTTATGTGTTACTACATTTTCCTTTAAAAATTTATAACCTTACATGTCCTTTTTATGATAATGCCTTTTTACTAGACATATTTTCATGCTATTCCCTGCCTTGAGTTAAATACTGTAGCTTCTGATATTTAGTTGGTATTCATTCAAACTCATTTTTATGTTATCTTTTATTTTAAAAAACAAAAGAAGGAAAATATATTAACAGGCAGACATCCATTTGCAAAATAGCATAAGAACAATACAAACAAAACAGAATTACAGACAAAGTTGCAGGAAATTAACCATGGTTGTT